>NC_056739.1:834862209-835004709 GCF_019279795.1 Protopterus annectens
CTGATAGACATTTGCTAAACAAAACAATACAGTCACACAATGAAAACAGACTTAGCATTAACAGTAAGCTTCTCTGCCTTTGAAACTCACATTCATTGAAATGGCATTAAAACCCACGTTTAACATGGGTGACCATTGCACCACCACAAGTATAGGACCCTCACTGGTTAATCTGATCACAAAAATGCATCTGGTCAGGGCGGGTTAAGTTTAACTTTGGTCTGTTTTCAGACCACAGCTCTTGCACACATTTTTAGAACGATGCATATATACATGTATGTGAACTTTCATTCACCTTCCTGATTGTATTAAATTGTATTCCTTGTATAATACAGCAGCAGAACATGGTTTACATTTGTAATTTTGAACATTTTTTCAGTAAGCAATGAGACAAAATGAATCAATAATGACAAAACTGCCCATTTCAAAATATTTCATTCATAAAAGACCACTCAAACTTCTGTCATTACAATCCACCAATATCAGTCAATATGCACAATTTCTAGAGAAGTAAAAAGTTATTTGAATAATTCTGCATTAAAGAGTACTCTAACTGAAGAGATTGCTGTTAGCAAACAATTTTATATTTTAGTGTTTCATCTACAAATTCAGTGCCTGCTGCCCTTGAAGAATGACTTGCCTATGTTACATTTAAAAAATGGTAACCTGATAATCTTGCAATAGGGGATGGATGGAAAACTGACAACAGGTTCATAACTACTAGGTGTCTCATCTAGAGGAGGACATGGCTAAGACTGCAAGACCCTCACATCCCCTTAAAGTACAATACAGTGTTAGTAATATCACTCACAAATAAATTAAGGATTATGCTGCTAAATACCAGGAGTTTAAATCAGAAACTGCACTCTATGGAAGCACCCCTCTCCCTGGAGGATGTTGACATCTGTGCAGTCACAGAAACTTGGCTGAGGGCCACAGAGAGTATCCCGGCCTTGCAAAGCTACAATGCTTTCCACACTTTTAGACTGCAAAATGAACATGTGAGAACCAAAGAAGCAGGAGTATCTATCTTCATCAATGATAAATACACCTAGACTGGTTAGACAGGAAAACTCCATGATTTACTGCAAGTTCGACTAATTGTGGGTAAGACTCCCACTTCAAGTCATCATTAGCTATAGGCCCCCTTCAATGAACCAAGATACCCACGCTGCTTATTTGGACCTACTTTATTCAATCAAATTGCAACCAAACACTCTAGTCATGCTCAATTTTAACTATCCCACCATTCACTTGGAAACTTATATGAGTACCAACATGCTTACATAAAGGTTCCTGGACTTTGTTAACAGTAATGCCCTGGAGCAAATAGTATGCAACCCGACAAGGGGCTCAAATATTTTCGACCTGGTCCTCACCAACATGGGTGACCATTGCACCACCACAAGTATAGGACCCTCACTGGTTAAATCTGATCACAAATCAGTAAAACATTTGAAGTAGCTATAACATATGAGCCCCTCGTAGGTGAAATCAGGCAAACAAATTTCACCAAAGCTAATTACACCATCCTAATGGGTGGTATAAATAATTTCCAAGCTCTTGTTCCCACAGATGGTATTGACATTTATACTAAGGTATATACAAATGCCCTGTACAAACACTTATAGAAATGTAGTAACACAACTATACCTGATAGGATCAAAATAAGATCCTCTAGAAAAAAACAAGCTTCCCTGTTGGATATTTAACATTAATAAGTTATACAAATAGAGGAAGAAGTTGCTGTCTAAGAATAAAAAAGAGAGGTCCCAACACTGGAAGAACACCCTCCTCTGCTTGAACATACAAATAAGACAACTTGTAAAATACTCTAACGGCAACTTCAAAAAAATATAACAACCATAGCTAAGGATAACCGTAAAGCATTCTTCAGCTATATCCATAATCTAAAAGGTAGGACCCAGATGTGTGTTGAACTAGCTGTGGATTGCATCACACTCACACTGATCCTGTGAAAATAGCTAATGTACTAGCTGACAAGTTTCATGAAAATTTCATCCCCCTGTCCCCTCCAAATATTCAACAAAGCATTCCCTCTATATTTCCCCCACCCTTTGCATCACCAAAGAGCAAGTCATTGATGCTTTATCCAGTGCCAGAAACACAACCTCTGTGGGACTGGATGACATCCCAGGTTGCATTTTAAATGGTCTAAAACATGAGATCTGATGTTGTCAATCTTCATTTATCCTTGACTGATGGATTCAGTTCCAAAAATTGGAACCAACTAGGCCATTACTACAGCTTGCTATGACCAGACATCTCTTGAGCTTAAGCCCTACCCAAAATGCCTCAATCCTAATTAACTCAGATCTCATTTGCCACTTCCACAGACAGACATGTTCATAAGAGCTCTCGAGCCAAATCAGTTATTTGTTATTTTATCATCTATAAACATCCCTTCTCTAAAGAATTTTTCTTCACTATAGTTTTACTTCTTTCTATATGTTTTCTGCCTTCTCCCTTTTTAGTCACTTCTAAATTGTGTTTTCTACCATTGTTGTTAGTTCTGTCTTTCTTGTATGGTTTGTACTCTGTTCTACCATTGTTGGTAGGTTCCTCCTTCTTGTTAAATTAAAAAAAAAAAATCTTGCTATTTTTTTGTTTCCCTCCCTATCTTGTATGAGTGTGGGAGTGGGTGTGTTTGACAGTTCTCCTTGAAAAGTGTGTTTTCTATTTTCCTTTAAAATTTAAGGGCCCTCCTGTTTTTTCAGATGTGCCAGAAATGCAGCAGGAGATTCCCTTTTTCTGACAGATTTTTTTTTGCTATGTTTCTGTCTAAGTCAGGTACTTCCACATGCATCTGTGGCAGTGGTAAAGAGATAGCACACTAACACTGGGTTTTAAAAAAGACCTCTTGTTATATGCAGAATAAGCTTTTTTCACTTGGAGACCATCTCTGGTGCTGACAGAGAGGAAAATGAAACATCTCATCAGCCTTCTCTTCTGTTTTGACAGAGATTTACACAGTTTGGTGCCACCTTCTTCCTCGGCACCATTTCTTAGAAGGCACAGAGCTTTGGTTCATTTAAGTTCCGCTGAACCAATTGCTTGTAAACATATTGCTTCAGTTCTGACATCACCTTAGAACCAATAGCTTTATTGAAATCTGCACCTTCAGAATCGAAGGGCAATCAGTTTCAAAACAAATACAGGTTAAGGTGCCAAAGCTATTGGAGCAGAGCTATCAATCGGTGCCGATGAGATAGACCCTCTTTGGCACCAGCCATTTTGGTTCGGTGCCGATCTTGGCACCGATTGAACCTTTTCCAGCATAGCCAGGTGGAGTTCTGTAAAGAATAATATGTCCTTAGAATTTCAAACTGCTTTATACAAGATGTTTATCTTACAAATGTTTAGAATTATATGGAATGTTAATATCAAACTGATTTGCAAAAATGCTTATGTTGCAAATTTATTAGAACTATATACCATTTGACTGTCAAACTGATTTGTATAGCTGCTTATGATCAAATGTATTAGCACTCTGTGGCATTTCAAAATCAAAATGCTTTTGTAAAGTTGCTAGTGCTGAAAGATATATCAACAATGCATCCTGCTGCACAGGAAGGAAATATATATGTGGGCAGTAACTGAATTAAAATGTTTATGTTTCAACAGGGGATACTAGCAGATCTGGAGATCTCTTGGGGCCGAGTCTGTTCAACTCCAGCGAACACACATTCACTCCTATTTCTTGAAGCAGTTCATGCATCTTGGAGCATCAGCACACACTGAGTTGGTTCTGATGTTTACCTTGGCAGTTTCTCTTTGGAGCGAGGAAGGACTGTGGTTCCAAAGTTGCCCTTCTCAATTCCACTGTCCCTTCCCTCTTCACAGAGTTCAGTTTTTCAGAGCTATGAAGAGCCCAATCTACTGCAGCCCCCACCAATACTTTGCCAACATATCCACGGGGACAGTGAATGTCCAGATGGCAGAGTTCCTCGCTATCTGATCCATCTTTCTCCTGATACCCTCCCTCTGGCCCCTCATAAGAGGAAATGCAAGAGGAAGCACTTACATTCTGTAATGAAATCTGTCACTGATTATGCTGAATTCAATGAAGAAGGATCTCTAAAGTTTCCTTCAGGTAGTATCTCCTTTGGAGATAACCTGGAGACACTAGAACAGGGAGGTGACTGAAAGCCCCAAATCCCTACCCAAGAGGAATCCGTATAACTATCCTTCAGCATCTGACTTTCTACCCTTTGTTTCCATTCTCAGATGAGCTTGTCCAGTTGATTTCTCCACAGGCATTGAAAGGTCCTGCCTCTACCTCCAGTACTCCTGACAAAATTATTTTCTTCCTCCAAGCATTAACAGTTCAGAGCCAAGGATTTGTCTGTGGAGTCCATGGTTGTTGAAGCCACCTCAGGAAAGGTGCTGGCTGTAAAAAGTTCCTCCATTCAGCCACCTAACAGAGAGTTTCAAATGATGGATAGGTTTCGATAGTGAGTTCACTTTTTATGGCTCTGTCCCTTAAGATCCTTGAATTTCTTGGAACCTTTTACCAGACTTCTAGGGATCTGGTTAAAGAGTTGTTACAATATTTCTTAGTCATCTACCTTACTGCCTATGCCCAGCTCATCCACAACCCTCATTGCACTTGCAGACCAGCAGGTTCAAGCATTCCCATTGGGCAACACACCTAGATGCATCTATGTGATTTTGCAGAATCATTTGGGTCTTCATCCGTTCATGCTTTTTTTGCCGGATCATCTCCCTTTTGTCCCAAAATAAGTTTGAGATGCATTATTTAAGTATCAGAAAGATGTTAAGACCTTTTAAGCAGTAGAGATACCTTTTTCTTTTCCACCTAAGTTCCTTTTCCAGGAATCAGAGGGACACTGGAGAAATATGATTCAAGATTCAAAGGGCTTTTCCAAGGCACACATAGAGACAGTTCTCCGAGGGGCACTCGTGGGGACTTTAATGAAAAATGCCACTCATGCGACAGGAGTGGCCAGCAGAACCCCTGCTTTAAGAAATCTTTCCTTGGTAAGACCTATCAGCACTTTTAAAAGGAAACACAATTATTTTCCTTTGGGGGCAGTTGGGGGGGTGCGCTTACACCTAAACACATAGGTACAAATAACTACAGATTCTTGAGTGCAAAAAGAATATATCCAGAGGTTGTATTACCCTTTCTGGTTTCACCAACAAGTACACAAGAAACTCCCTGATATTCCATCCAATAAAAGTGATCCAAAAGTTACACATATACATAAACTGAAAAGAGAGAGAGAGAGAGAGAGAGAGAGATTCATCCTAGAATTCTCAACAGACCAATGAAAATTTGGAATTTACTCAAGATTATTTTTAGTGTCAAAAAGGCAGATGTCTGCACATGAACTTTGGTTGTCAGCATTCCTGCCCTACTGGCTTACCAAACGTAGTTCTGTATGGTTACACTTCAGACCATTCTACCATTCTTGGAGAAGGATGACTGGATACGTTCCTTACACCTTCGGGAGGTGTATCACCATATTACCATATTAAATAGACAACCCCCACCAGAAGGTTCATTTATTCTTGGCTTGTAGCCAGTCATAACACTTCAGGATTCCTTTCTTTGACCTCAGTATACCACCAGAGGGCTTACTAAATGCATGGCAGAAACAGCAGCTACCTTTAGACTGCAAGGATTCCAATGATTTCCATACCTGGGCAACTGGTTCATTATTGCTCCGACCAGGCATTTGTTACTAAAGCAAGAGACTATGTTCTTCTAACTTGCACTTACCTCGGAATAATTATAGTTATGAAAAATCACTGTTGATCCTTACTAAACTTGTAGAGTTTATAGGTACAATTTCCAGTTACGGAAACTTTCATAGCCCCTAGGTTCAAGGCCTGGTGGCAATTACATGACTCTCCTTGGCAAAGTATCAAATGAGAATTCTTCAATGGTTACTTGCTTTTCAATCTTCAATACCATATTAACCTATGTCGGATCCATTTTTGACATCTAATCTTTGCAGATAGATATAGTGTGGAAGTTGCACTCCGAAGAGATTCCTTGGGGCCGTCCCCTTGTTCTCACTGCAGCCAAAGTCAAATGGCGTGAACAGGCATTATCTGGACTAGACACTACACAGTTCCCTATTAAGGCCAATTTCCATATCAATGTTCTAGTGATAAAAGCAGAGTTTTTTAGCATTGCAAACGTTTCAGACTACTCTTCCCTTGGGAACAGTTGTAATTCAATCAGATAATATGTCAGTGGTTTGGTACATCAACAAACAGGAGGGACCAAATCTCAACCCTTTTTGGTGAGAAACACTCAAGAGTGTGACAATGGGTGTTTTTTTTTCTCCCAACCAATTCCTGATAGTAACATGTATTCTGGGGCACTATAATATGATAACAGGCAAATTGAACAGGTCTATTCTTCTACCTCATGAGTGGCCCCTCATTCCAAACATGATAAAAAGGAATCTTCATCCTGGAGGCCAGCCTTCCTGCAGCCTCTCAGTCTCATCCCTGAAGAATTACTGCAGCAACTACCTTGCCCCCCCCCCCTGAAAGGGAGTCACAGAGGGATACTCCCTTACATAACTGGACCCCGGAATTTCTATAGTCTTCCTCCATTTCTACTAATTCCAAGATCCTATAGAAAGTGATACAGTTGAAGAGCAAAGTAATTATCTTTGCTCCTTATTGGTCTCAACATATTGGGTTCCCCCTTTTTTCCTTTGCCTTATCCGATGTAAAAACCATGGACTCTGGACTCAGCTCCAGACCTTCTGTCCTATCCAGACAGTTTAAATCAAATGAACATTCTGAAATTCAACCTCAATTCCCCAATTCTAGTCATGACCAAGTGGAAGTATCTTTCTTCCATAGTACATCATTTATTTATTTATTTATTTGCATTTGTTAACCGGGTTGGTCCAGCTGGGTAAGAATTACCCTTTTTCAGTGGAGACCCGAGGGGAAAAGCCCCAAACAGACATACAAATACATATGAATAGAGACAAATTAACAATATTACAGAGGAAAACAACATCATATTCTGTTAGCTTCCCATAAGCGATCCACATCCAGGGTCTACACTAGAAAAAGGAAGAAGGCTCCATTTTGGTTCCAAATGACAAAATTGAATAACTTTTTGCTTTCATTTTCAACACAGGAGCTTCTCCTTCAACTGTTAAAGTCCAGCTAGTATGGCTCTTTCATGAGGGACTCTATTATTAAGACCTCCTTATAAGGACCTTACATCACCTCACCTTCGACTCTCTGTTTTGGTCTTATGGGCATTTGTATGACCACCATGTCAACCTGTTGCTAAATGTGAGTTACAAAAGCTTGGTTTTAATCTTCAGCTTCTATGGATGATATATGTGCTGCAGCAACTTGGGCTACTCTACACACCTTCACTCTCTGTTTCAAATTGAATTTGGTCTCCAGGTGAAGAGACCCATGTGGCGCAATGTCATTCATAAATATAATTCCGTGAATCCTCCCAAGATTAAGGGTAGCTGGGGACTTTGTCCCATCACTCAAAGATAAATGAAGATTGACAATATCAGATAAAGAAATTATGTACATACCATAATGTTCCATCTATACTGTCCATCTTCATTTATCCTTGAGTTCCCTCACTCCTTACCCTCCCTTAGCAGTTGTTTTCCTGGAATGGGCAATATGAAGATCTTATCACTGATTATGTTTAAAAGGTTCCCGATACGGCCTCTATGAAAGCATTATGTTATGTCACTCTGTTTTTCTGCAAACTCCATCTGAGGTAACTGGGGGAGAGGCATTGTGGTTAGGGCTTAAGCTTGAAAAGTTTTTGATTATTACAACCTGTAGTAACGGCCAACTTGGAACCGAACCCATCAATCAAGGATAATTAAAGATGGACAACACAGATGGAACATTACGGTAAGTACATAACTTCTTTTTTAGCAAATACATTAGGTACTCTCTTCAAACACAGCCTGAGTACTGGTTTTGTCCATGCTGAATGGAAAACAACAATTATTATCCCCCTTCATAAAGGGGGCACAACAACAAACCCTGGGAACTGCAGACCCATAAGCTTACCAGCCTTATCTGTAAGGTCATGGAAGGAATCATCGTGGACCTTATAAATAAAGATATAGGTGAGCACCAAACCCTTGATCTGACACAGTCTGGTTTTGTCAAAGGCAGGTCATGCCTGTTAAACCTAGTGGACTTCTTCAAAAATGTCACCAGAGCCATAGACGAAGGCAAATCTGTGCAAACAGCCTACTTTGGCTTAGCCAAGGCCTTAGGCACAATCCCACATTCAGGCATCATTGATAAACTTTCCCAGCTGAATATCAACCCTTATGTTGTCAGGTGGCTTGCTAACTGGCTCACCGACAGATCACACTCAGTGAAAGTTGGGGACTTTACCTCAACCAGCAGACCTGTCACCAGTGGAGCTCCACAAGGGTCAGTGCTGGGCCCCCTATTGTTTGGAATATACTTCTCAGAAGTTTAGGCCAAAACAGAGGGGCAGTCACTGACTAAGTTTGCTGACAACTGCAAATTAGGTGGAATTGTAGAATCCCCAAATTATGTCAATATTCTTCAACAGGGACTTACACAAACCATGACTGGTGCTAAAGTCATAGACTCAAACTCAGTGCTAAAAAATGGATTATCATCCCCTTTGGTGCAAATGATATCCCTGCAGACTGTCATATAAATAATAATAGTCTAAGTAAGAACTCAGCAGTGAAGGACTTGGGAATGCAAACTGACTGTAGCCTAAACTTTGACTACCATGTCTCTAGTGTGGTAAGGAAGGCATTCTACATCGCACACCTCAATAGCAAAGTCATTGCCTCAAGATTGAAAAAGGTCATAACATCCCTGCACGCAACCCTCATCAGGCCAATAATTGAGTATAAAGCTCCCTTTGGTGTGTACCTTACCAGACACCTGTAGCAACTTGAGAGACCTCAGAGATTTCTAAACCAAGAAAATTCAGGGTTCCCAGCACATCATACATTGACAGACTGAAGTCACTGTCATTGTACTTAGTAGTGTACAGACTACTTAGAAGAGACTTGTGCTTGGCTTACAGAGCAATCTTGGATCCAAACATAATGGAAATGCTGCAAGTCAAATGGGACAAGGGTCATCCACTACAAGGACCTTAACCTGGCCTCTGACATAAATAAGACTTGTGGGAGAGACAGATATGTATCTCAGAGGTTGGCACTCAGCAAAATAGGCTACCAATTCATAACAAACAAAGCCCCTCTATGACTCTATTTAAGTGTAGCCTGGATGACTGGATGGGAAACCGTAAATTCCTGCTTGGGATTTCACCTATGACCCTCCTAGATATGAGCAGTCATTGCTAACTATGATCTTGAGTTTAGGCAAGATCATTTTATTTATTTATTTGACATTTGTTTACCAGGAAAGTCCAAATGGATCAGAACGAACCCATTTTCAGTGAAGACCTGGGGAGAAAAGTTTCAGTTACATACAGACCTGTACAATCTTTATACAGATAACATAAAATTTACATGGGTTACAAGTGCATACAGAGATGTGAAAAATAAAACTTTATACAGATAGCAACAAATTATTTGAGATGCAGGTAAGCAGATACTTTGATATGGGGCAGATGGCAACTATTCAAGTAATTGATATAGATGTGCAAGTAAATGATACAGAGTAAATGGAGTACAGATGAAGAGACAGTGAAAGAGAGTTGCAGTCTGGCCTGATCTGGAGAAGAGATTATCTTGGATCAGAGCAAGGGCACAGCCAGGATTTGAACATGTGTTGTTGCAGTACAGTTTTAAAGGCAGGTAGGTTCATAGTAGTTCTCACAGTAAGTGGAAGAGAGTTCCATGCTTTTGCAACATAGTGGGAGTAGTGGCTTTGTCCAGCTGTCTTAGAGGGTTTGTTTATAGAGAGAAGCTCTTTATCTGTAGACCTAAGTGTTCTGTTTGGGTTGTAAGGTGCAATGATGTTATTTAGTGCTGGGCAGGCTAGGGCTTTGTAGACCATGTTGTGGAGTGTTAGAAGTTGGGTATATAGTAGGTAGTTGGGGAATTCTAGGAAGTTTAGTTTTTTTTTAGTAACAAACAGTGGTGGGTTCTAGTTTCTGAGTTGGTGGCAGACTTGGCCACTTTATTATAACACTGTTCCATTTTGGATCTAGAGGGGCTCTGTAAATTGATAAGTATTGGAGCACTGTAAAGCAGGGAGAGTAGAAGGAAAGTTTTGGCAAGGCGGGTGGTTTTGGAAGAAGAGATTGCTTTTACAGTGTATTTCGTATGTTCACTTTCTGACAACCTACCTACCATTTTTACTTTTACTGTCAGTGTTTTTATTTCAGTAAAAAGAACTGCTAACAGGGAAATTGTGTGCTGTTTGTGCTTTTACTTTGTAAAAGGTTGGGACAAAAAGTGTGAGTGTAAATGTTCTACTTGTGTGCACTGGTTGACATTTTGCCTTCTGACTGACTTGCTTCAGCAATGATTACTGATTTTGGTGCGTCTTCCTTGGCTAGAGCATGGATATTACTCTTGTCCTTGTGGTTCCAGTCCTGCTGTTCCTAGAAAGAAGAAAGAAGCAGCAAAGAAGCCTATGCTCACTCTATGAGTTTATTGTACCCCTCACCCAATAGTGTGTGAACCTGCAGTGACCATTGGTTGTTCCTCAGACCACTCACTTACTCTGATGTAGTCCATTGGCCATTTTCAACTGGTTCAGCCACATCCTCTGGCTGTTCCAGTGTCCGATTTGGGCACAGGAAAAACATCTTGTCTAGGACGGGGTGACACTCAAGTAGCCTCTTCATGGGATAACCAAAGAAAGAGACCACTAGACTGGTCAGACATTCCTTCTTTGAGATGATCTTCTTCCACATAGACTTCTATTAATAAAAAAAAAAAGATAAAACATTGTTTCTCTCAAAAAGTAATTACAGTTAAAAAAATTGGTTTTCTTACCTTAGCAAAGTATTTATTACAGGCTATGAATCCATTACATATGAGAACTACATGTAAACAAATTACTGAGAAAATTTGGTCTGATGATTCTTATGATGACAGAGATAGAGCTTCTTCTAAAGACTCACAAGACTAACTCTCTGAGTGTAAGGGAAATATTAATTATTTACCTTTTGAGGAATTTTGTGTTAATTAGACCATAGCCAGGGTGAATGAGGTATTTTTATGAGAACAAACTGATGTTTCCCCTGCACTGAGAAGATATATGTTTCAAATGCATATTCCTCATTTTTTACCCATTCCTCATATGCTGCCAGCCTTGGAGGATGTGTCAAGTGTTCCTTGCAATCATCATATTACCCAGCCGTCAGTCCCAAAAAAGCAGAAAAATGTTTTAAAGGAAACTCAGACTAAAATGTCTTTTCTCTCACCTTAGATCTGTCAACGCTGCAAAATCCACTGCACCTATTGATGGGAATAGATTAGTACTGAACACTAACCTGTCACCTGGTGACAAGAAAAGATAGGTGTTACTGTTTAGGTAAGAGAATATTTTCTTCTTCCACTTCATCATTCAGAATTCTTAGGTACCAAGCAAATATGTGGAAGTTTATGCGTTGTTATATGGACAGACAAAGGAAACTTGCTACATTTCTTCCAGCAGAGGAAAGTTGTATATTCATCATGTTGATCACTGTTGCAGAACCCTTAGCTATATGGGCTATATCCTGCCAAGGATATAACAGCTGGTGAAAATCCCAAATTTCTACTTTCTCAAACCATTACCAAAAAAACACAGATTTGAGCATTAAGCCTTTCAGAGCTTTCCTGAAACTGAGGAGAGTGCTCCTGTCTGGACCTTCGAGGATCATCTGTCACCTTGAGCTGATTGATGTTCATCATACTGATCGCTGCTGCAGTAGCCTTAATTATATGGGTTATATTGGAACAAGGGTATAAGAGCCAGCCAGCTTCCAAAGCTTCATGGCACCTTCCACATGCCCAAACTTTCAAGCAGCGTGAGCTGAGCTGAATGAAAGACAAGTTTGGGGAAAAAGCCCTTTATAGCTTTACAAATGCAGAAGAGTATGCTTCTCTGAGGCTTTTGAGGATCAAATGTTGGATTACACTTTCCTTTCCTGGGGAGAGCAGTTTCCTTTGGGGAAAGAACTTCAATTTTCTGCATTTTATTGATGTGTTATTATTTTCCTCTTTAGGAAAGTTATCTTTAAAGCTAGAAGTGTTGTGTTTTAGTGGACTGTCTCGAGACTGTAACATAGTTTTAAATGGAGCACTCATTTTTCTGTCTTTTTAACAGTAGTGTAATGTAACTGAAAACATTTTTTCTGTGGAGAAATTGTGTTTATTTTTCTTTAGTTGGGCTAACATAGTGTTTTAAAGTGCTCTTTGATGTGTTTTTTTTCTGTCAATAAAGTAACTTTGGTGGACTGGTGCTGCTAACCAGCATTTGCTGTTGTCTTCCCTGAGAAAGAGACACCATTTTTGACTTGAGCATGAAACAAACTACCAGTCCCATAGTCGGTCCTCCTTCCAACCACAAAAAGAAAAAAGTTAAGAAAACAGCCTTTGCCCCCACAGCTGGGTATCATTTTGCTTCAATTGCAAGTGGGTGACTCTGCTGTGACCATTTTTTGTACCTCAAACCACACATATTTTACCCCGGATCCCTCAGGTGTATCACCTACAGTCACAATGGACCAGGGATTAGCCATGTCCTCTGTGACTGTTAGGATCCTCTCAGTGATCAAATGAGAACCACTCTTGTCAGTCCTGGAAGAGGGATAGGGAAGGTTTGTGACCAAATAGAAAATGCACCAAACAAGCCTGTATACGAACTCCATTTATTGCAGTAAAAAACACACCAAAATTAAGCACTTTCATCATTCACATAGAATACTTCATCAGAATAAAGCACACTGATTTGAGAACCATCTTTATACCAGTACATGTAACATAATACGTAAAATTGAGCCAATGATATGGTAAAAGAAAATCACATGTGAAAAAATCACATGAACAATATTAATTAAACAAAATGTTAATATTCAAACTGACCTAGCTTGCTACAAATATAAAACTATTATATATTAAATACCTTCAGTATATGTCTAAAAAAACAGGCACAGTAATGCATATATAAGTGTTAAAATACTTTTAAGTTTCATAGATTTTTCTTTCAGGGCTGGAAGAATAGTCAAGGAATCATTTATACCTGGTGGAAAATTAGCTGATAGTCTGAGTTGCCACACCAACTCTGTTTTACTTAATAAATTCTTCCAGTCACCCCCCCCCCCCCTCAAATCTATGTCCACTGTATCCAGAATACCAAATTTAAGACCTATAAAACTGGAACAAGTGAGGGAATGCCTATATAATGCATTTGTGTTCTTCTTGTTTTTGATGTCATGTATGTGTTCATAGATTCTGCTTTTCAACGCCCTCTCCATTTTCCCAACATAGAATCCAGTGCACGTATCACAAAGAGCAAGGTACACCACTCTGGTGGTAATACTCTATTTTTGTTTTACTTGGATCGCTTGTCTGTGTACTTAATAAAGGATTTTCGACTGGAAACAGACTGCCTGCCTTGCTTGGATTACTTTCGAATACTTAGTAATTTTGTACAATTACGTATTTTTTATTATTTTTTTTTTTGTGACTTAAGACAAATTTAAGTTCATTACTTCTACTACTTTTGTCAGATCTGATTAATGTACAGTGATTAACTAGAGATATAGGGACTGAACATCTTGCACACAGAGAGGTTTCTTACACTGTTTTGTTTTTGGACCCACTACATTTGTTTAGTGGGTTGTTTTGAGACTTTGGTGATACCACAGAGATTACTTTTTTTTTTTTTGGAATACAAGAAAAAAAGATCTTTCACATCAGTAGTTAAAAATACCAAATCAGCTGCCCATAGATTTTGTTTAAGCTGTCCTAAAAAATCCCAGGAATCCCTAATTAGATGTGTTGCTCTCTCCACTACATGCTTAGTCATTGTATGTACAAATAATGCCAAATTGTGTGTTTTGGAGCCACTGGCTGCAACAGTGGGACTAAAACGTGGTTCATTGATGCTTTTGTATATTTTTGAGATGCCAAAATATAATCAGCACCTTAGGATAGGAATTAGTAAGAACATTAAGGAGATCATTATAACCGAATCATCTAAACGCGAAAAAGGTCCGCCGCCGCACTTTTCATATACTAGTATAAAGTCTATCTGCTATGTTAAAATAGTTTAACATAGCGATGTTTAAAATAAAAATAAAAAGCTTTATCTCCGTCGCATTAAATGTCCGCTATGTTAAAAACCTTAACATAGCTTAATATACCTTATAAAAAGCAATGGGAGATCCTCCTGAGAGCTTTTTTAAACCTGCCCGCTATATTAAATATTTTTTAACATTTACAGGAGACAGCGCAATATAATAAGTAACTCCTGTTCCTCGTTTTTAAATCGCGCATGTACGCTCCCCATTCTTATTTATACATAAATAGTTACAAAAGCGCAGCGGAGATCTTGGCGCCTCCCTTGCTGTTTCTTTATACACAAGTGAGGTAATACAAGCTGAAAATAACAACCGCGCGTGAACTGCCACAGAAGACGCGTGAAGCCGCGAAAGGCAGCATATTAGCAATGCCATTTATTAAAAAAATACATTTTTTTTTTTATTTAAATGTCATATTATAATAATCAGAATAATGTACTCTGGGTAATTAGGTTTTACCCCCGTATCTATCTTTTTTGGTCTTCTCGGCTTCCCTCCGAACAAACCACGCCAACCGTGGGTAAGGCAGCATTACCCACACCTGTATGGGTTATTGCTATAGTAATACATTTATCCAAGACATATTCTTCTAAATAACTATCAATACGTTGATATGCAATATTTATTTGGTTCTTAGAAACCTGTACATAATTTTCTTCATTGAATACAATATTCTGCATAATGCTGGAATAATCATCTGAACTGAATATTACTATACCACCTCCTTTATCAGGGGTCAGAGTGCACAGTCCATTGTCCCCCCTCAGTTGATTCATGAGAATTATGTCATCAGGACTTAAGTTGGCATAAAACTTCTTGTTCTGAGCCCATAATTCAGACATGTCTTCCTTCACTGTCCTCTCAAAACATTAATGAGGGGATGGAGTAGTGGATTGAACACACTACTTTTCATCAAAATATTTTTGTGTGCACTTGCCTCATTTGTAGGCCTCACTTGATTCTTGGGAAAAAGGAGACTGAAGCTGAGCTTTCTAGTATACATCTGAACATCTAACAAGCAGTCAGCAACATCTGGTATTTTGGAGGGAACAAATTTAAAACCTTTTGAAAAAAGGGAAAACAATCTTTGGTGATGACCCTGTCTGTGTAATTATGAGTCTTAAAACCCTGAAAAAAGTGCACAATATGTTCAGTACCAACAATTAATATCTGTTCCTGCCCCTCCCCGGTTGGGATAACCTTTTTGAATTTGCACTGCATGACTGTATGTGTATTTCCTCTCCTGTTTTCTGTTTGCTAGCCTTTCTGATTATCTTATTTGCTAGAAATCCTGTGAACCACCTTCATCCATTTCATCATAAACTTTGCAGAATACATATTTTAATTCCCAGCTAATAATACTATATTTGCATATATAGGGGTGCAGGCAGACCCATGGCAACACCCCTTGTTTGTTAGAAATATTGGTTCTCAAAGAATAAAAAAATATTCTCTAGAATAAGTACCATCATTTCACACACCAGGTTTACTTTATTATGATTCAAGGTGGAACATGTAAAGAGTGTCTCTTCAAATAATTCTAATCCTTCTTGCTTGGGAATACAAGAAAAAAGATCTTTCACATCAACAGTTAAAAATACCAAATCAGCTGCCCATAGATTTTGTTTAAGCTGTCCTAAAAAAATCCCAGGAATCCTTAACTAGAAGCGTTGCTCTCTCCACTACATGCTTAGTCATTTTATTTACAAACGGTGCCAGATTATGGGTAGGATTCACGAAGCCTCCGTGTAAGAGTTACAAGGCTTAAACAGAGGCTGCAGTTAAACGGTGTGACGTCAGCATGTCATGCATATGCATGAGGGCATGCTGAATCACACCTAAGGCTTACACAGTCCATGGAAGACAGTAGGGGGCGTGTCCGTAGGCCGAGCCCTGCAAACGGACACGCCCCCAGAAGAGTAAAAGTCCCGAAAATAAACCCCCACGACAGAGCCCATGTAAATGTGAATAAACACAACACAACACATGCCCCCACAGACTACGAACATAAAATGTAGAAATGAACATCTTATAATTTTTTTTTAAAATTGTAAAGATGTTTGCCCGTGAGTGCGCTCGTTTGCTTGGGCATGCCTGTAGCTTAGCCACAGTTAGCAGTCAGTGGAAAAGCATATAAGAACTAAATATGCAAAGTAAGCAAAGAAGCAATAGCTGAAGAGCAGGCAGTCATGGTTCGAGCCCCCACAACATCAATTTTTTTTAGTGAAATAAGCACGAAACAAGTCCTTGACACATATGTACACATATAAAATTAGATTTTATGTAAAATGTAATGAAATTGGCCATATATTTTGAAGAAATGTGAGATAATAAAAAAAAAAATAAAAATGTCAGATGTGCCTATAGCTGAGCTACAGTCTAACAAGTTGAGTACATCTGACCGTAGGTGAGCAGTGGTTTAACAGGTGTAAAATGAGTGCCCGGGGTTGAGCAGCATTTTAACATGCTGAAACTGTGTGCCCATAGCTGATCTGAGTGTAATATGCGTGCTGACAGCCAAATGTTGTGTAAACCAGTGTAACCCATTTGTGCAGAGCTGCGCGCCGCGCCAACAAGCTAACCGACGGGCAACGTTGAGCAAGCTGTAACAAAACTGCCTTTACACAGACACACCTCCTAGCCTGTGTAGATAGTCATAAAATATAAAAAGCAGTGGCCAGGTTCGAACCTAGGATACCATGCACCATAGTCAAGGTACTGTACCAACACTAAGCCATGACAGTTGCACTTAGAAATGCAGTAATAGCATATATATAGGAATGAATAGAAAGAGGAGCATGACAAAGCAGGTTTTGTGAAGCTGATACAATTCCAAATTGGCCAATCACAGATAAGTGCAGGAAAAACGGCATATATAAGCCCCATAGGCAGGAATACACAGCATAACCGATTGTAGAACCAACTTGCAGCCAGAATGTCAGGTGTAGGTGAGGGTAGTTGCTTTCGAGCACAGAGGTGGGGCATTGAGGAGTCCAAATATATGGTTTGGCTCCTTGTCCACAATCATGAGGCCCAACTCATGCAGGGCCAGGTCCTGTGGGGAGCATATAGGGCTGAGGCGTGGGACCGGTTGGCTCATGATCTCACCAGTGCCACAGGGATACCAAGGACTGGTGAACAGGTCTGTCACCACCATGCGGACCTGAAGAGATGGAAGCAGGACCAACTGAACTGTTGGATCCAGGAGGCCCGGCAAATGCCCAACGCCCCACTACTGAGTAAGTTACATCTAATTATTTATGTAAGAAATTAACCTAGCTGATATTATGGAGATGTGTATTACACTATTACTTTATTTATATTACAGCTGCAGGTGTCCGTTCTGCGAACCGTAGAGCCTATGGTGATAGGCTGGCATGGTTGCACCACCAGGCAGGTCAGTAATCCTCTCCCTGTAACTGTAAATAAATATATAAGTATGACAGTTAGCAAAAGAGTGCAGTGTAGTCACTAAGTAATAAAATGTGCAAGTAACAGTGTAAGAGGGTTTGCAAGTATTGCTTGATTACAAAAGTGTGATGCAGTCTGTAATCCAAACAGAAAAATGAAACAAGTCTGAAATAAAGTCTGAAATAAAGATGTCCCACCTGTAATATAATAGTACATAACCTGCAGCAGGCTGAAAAGTACAGCTGCAGAAGCTGAGTAAAACACATGTGTGAAATATATCCCTGTTGAAATACAGAAACATGAAAGAAGTGAGACTGTTGGAAAGGATTGTTATAACTACAGGTAAAACATGTCAATAAAGCCTAGAATTAAGTACCATCCTGAATTGTAAAAATAAAACAAGTGAGAGAGTGTGAGAAAGAGTTATGAATCCACCAATAAAGTAGTAATAACTCCTGAATAAAGTATACTGCAGTCAGTACAGAATGAAATGAATGTGACAAACAGAACCAAACAGTAAAATGTCTTGAAAATGTTACCGCAGCTGGAATGTGTATCCCAAAATCTGGATATGTTGCTCTCAGTCTGCAATATGCAGATAGTATGGTTGTCTGAAATACCTGCAGTGGTTAGCATTGCCGCCTCACAGCAAGAGGTTCTCCGGTTCGATCCTAGGCTGGGGTGCCTGCACCGTCTCTCCCCTGGTCCTGTGGGGGTTTCCTCGGGTGCTCCAGTTCCCTCCCACCCCTCCCACATCCAAAGAGGTGGATTGGTGGGTGCAAAAATTGGCCTGGCGTGTGGTGTGCGTGTGTCTGTGTGGAAGGTTGGGGGCTGGCAACTCGACACACGCAAACAAAACTGCCATTCAATGTTCAATGTGGACAAGGTGATCCGCTGTGACCCCTAACTGGGAAAAAAGAGAAAGAAGAAGAAAAATGGTTGTCTCTGAATACCAAACATCCACAGTTGTCTATAGCTATATAAAGCAAATGTAGCAGGATGATGTAGCTGAACAGAGCCAGATATTAATGTGTATGAATAAAAATGAAAATGTATATTGATGTAGCAGTAACATTCCTATCACCAACTTGAAGTAGTTATCACATAGGAAACTGTAGGCAGAACTGTAGTGTGTATATATCTGCAGCTATTAGAAATGTACAGCATATGTATTGGTATTTGAAGTTGTTAATTAAATTTTCTTCACCCTACCCTATAACCACATATAATCCATTCCACGTGAAATTGGTATGTGCAATCACAATTAACACCCTGGACATTTGTCCTGTTGGTTCATACATATTTGCATGTACGTTGATGCATCTGCCCTGTTCATACATCCAAACCTGATGGCCTGTTGCCATCAATCAACCCTGCATGTTGTTGGACTGTGTATTGCTGTTCAAAATATGCATGTGTTATGCTTGCTGTTCAATGGTTTGAATATCTGGGTGTTTGGTTAATGGGAATACTAATGCATGCTGTTACAACTAATTGTGAATGGTATTGTACGTTACTAACCCAAACTGTCATGACATAATGCAAAACATAGGACGACAGGGAAGGCAGGTTCCAGTGGACCCACCTCTCCCTCCTCAGCTGGCGAGTGCACCTGGCAGTAGTGCCCAGGACGGACCCTCCTCCGGTGACCCTGTGTCACCTGCAGGTGGAAGCGCTGCAGGGGATGGGGCTCGTCCCCCCTCTGCAAGTGTGGCCAGAGGAGAACAACCACTCACCCTCCATAATGTCTGGACTGTGGTGCCTAGGGATATCCAGGAAGCTGTTCTTGTGCCCCTATGCCAGCTTGAGGCACAGGTGGCACAACTAACGGGCGTGCCTGCTGCCTGGCCTACACAGCCACAAGCACAGCCCCATCCTGGGCCGTGAAGGCACAGTGGCAACTGCCCATGGGTGGGGATTTCAGTTCCACTGTTGCCATCTGTGGGCTCATGGGCTCTAGATATCCAAACATCTGTCCTCGTCAATTGTGTAACCCCCCCCACATGTGTCATACACCACTCCTGTAATCATCTTGTTTGTCTTGTCTGTTAACCTACCCAACCTACCTCCCCAGCTATACCGAATTCCTGTACCTGACATACCACTCTCACCTGAAAAAAAAAAAAAAGTGCACTCTGTACCCACAAAATATTACACCCCATACATAGCTGCCCATTTCGCACACATGTCTGCTGGACATGGAAACTTTCAATTACAATTGGCTATACAACAAGTATTATTGTTGTCCTCACACCTCTCTCAGGTGTGGAAGGTTTCAAATGTCACACCAAATTACAAACATATGCACAGCTGTTGCTGATGAAGAAATGGGCAGCTGTGGGCCTTACCAACATCCCTCCTGCAAAACCTGAGCTTGTTTCCTTACTGTCTTACCCTCTTTGTGACCCCTTTTTCACCACTTTCCTGTCTCCCCATTTTCATTTCTTTCAAAGAAAATAGCGCGGGTGTGCGCAAGAGTAAGCACTTTTAAGCAGTTGTAAGCGGGTGTGTGCGGAGCTGAATGCCAGTGCGCATGCGTGAGCTCCGCGCAAACCAGTGCTAACCCGGTTATAACTGCTTAAAAGTGCCTTAGTCACTCTGAATGACAAGTCCTGTAGTCTGCTCAAAAGCAAAATAAAATCCCACTGTCAGTCCCAAACCCAGGACCTTGGAAACAGTAGCCTGCATGACTTACCACTAAGCCATGACTGTTATATAAGAACATTCTGCTACAATAAATATATCATGTAATAGTAGGAATGAATGTAAAGGGAATATAGGATGTGTAGTACACAAAGCATGTCATGTATATTTACTGTCAAATGTAGTGGATTTCTAGAATAGTAGTGTGTGAACAGAAACAGCCATGCTAGTTGGTAGCTAGTAGGTAATAATGTTACTGTAGCACCTTGCAAGCCACACACATACTCACAGCAGGATAATCACTGCCCATACCCCACAACCTCTTACAGGAACACATCCGGACTAAGTAATAAAAAATGTGGAGCAAAGGGCCAAAAACAGGGACACATTCCAAATAATGCTACAACAAACTTAGACAGTTGAGAGAGTAACAGGTTCTGCATTTTGTTGGATGTTTGGAAGGGTATGAAGTCTGAAACTGAAATGTTTGTCACTATAGTCTGACTTGAGCCCAGTGATTTGCCAGAAAAAGCTGTTTATGAGATATTGACCAAAATATGAGGCAAAATGTGGACAACCTGCAAATATCTGTACACTTGAGAGGTCTGACACTGCCATATTTGAATAGTTAAGAGCCTAGACATAGCAACAGTGACTGAGTTACAGGGATGCCCCACAGACTCCCTGTGAAATGTACAAACAGTAGGCAGAAAGGTGTTACAACACATGCAATGGTAACTATGAAGTACTGAAAGTATGCACCACTTGCACGGCAGAAATAGTGTAGTAATACATATGCTCATGCTATCCCACAGTCACAACTGCAGAATACCAGACAATTTAATGGGTGTACCCCACTGATATGTACCATTCCATGAGGCAGATAAAAGATGCACCTGAGAGTCTCTGGGGCCTGCTCAGCAGCATACTCAAATACCCTAATAGATGTCAAGGCCCACACCATGGCCAGACCACACTGCATGCAGTAACACCCTAGCAGATATAGCAAGCATTCCAAGGTGTGAATGTACATGGAAATTAGGAAAGCCACAGCAACACACTACAGTCAAGACACCTAGCAGGCATACAAGTAGTGAATGTAAAGGGCAAATATTGAAGCCATAGCATCAAAGTGCAAGAGCCACTGCTATATACCAGTTACACCACATGTCCCACAGGAAAGCACACACACCCACATTAACAGTAGTAGTAGTCTTAGGTGTCAGTGTACATACACACTTAGTACAGGAAACTGGAGAAATGAATGGAGAAATGTTAATCTACAACACAGCCAGAAATATGAGAGGGATACTAACCTTTACACTCACAGAACAGTGTCCACAGCATACCAGCATGGTCCCTGTCCTTAAACTCTGAAAGGGCTATGCCTGTCTCACATACCTTTTTATAGCACTGTCCTGGAATCACAGTGAGAACTGCAATCAGTACACAACTGGCTGCATGCAATTAGCAAATGCTGGCTAACAATTGGTGCAGAGGCCATCACATGGACATATGCAGATACCTACAAAAGCATGCTGTACTCCCAGTCCACACATGCAATACTTTCATTGCACCCTGTGGAGGTAGGGAGAGACAGAGAGAGAGAGAGAGAGAAAAAAACATACACAAACAAAACCAGTCATCAAAAACCACTCGAAAGCTGACAACTGGCAACTGGAGCAGCAGGACACCAAACCAGACGGCAACGCAAGCAGCTGTGACAAACACAGGTAATGTAAAGTAATACTTTAAAAGTCTACATACTGTGAACCCTCCATATGTGTCATTGGTCTGTATCCATATGTATATGAAGATGTGCATAGGGCAGGGGACATACAGCAACTATCAGTGAAGGCTGTACATACATATGTATGTGAGGGCATCTATGTGCACATATCAATGTAGGTTGAATGTAGGTTGTAGTGCAATGTACAAAGTAGGTTTCACAGTTATGTATGTTTAGCAGTATGTTAGTGTGTGTATACAGTTTTGTAAACAAACATGTTGATATACCTATCTATCATATGGATATGTATGTATGTCAATATATGTATGTATGTATATATATATATATATATATATATATATATATATATATATATATATATATATATATATATATAATATGCATATATGTATACATACATAGAGAGGATGTAGGAATACATAGACAGATGTAGATAGATAGAATATGTACAAACATATATATGTAATACACACATACAGATATAGATATATGTAGATACATATACATAGACAGACAGATCTGACTATCTACAGATATGACTGTATATGATGATCTCACACTCCCCTGTTCCACCCCTCTGTCACTCTCACCCCCTCTCTGTCACACCCCTCTCTCCATATCTATAGCAATATATGTACATCGATATATATATATATATATATATATATATATATATATATATATATATATATATATATATACATATATATATATATATATATATATATATATATATATATATATATATATATATATATATATATATATATATATATATATATATATATATAGATATATCTATATACATATATATATATATATATATATATATATATATATATATATATATATATATATATATATATAGAGAGAGAGAGATGTATATATATTCTGAGTGAGGCACATGTGTACAGATGTATTGCAACAGGTGCCTGGTGACAAAGGCATGGAGTGAACACCAGTGTCAAAACTGGAGTACCATACCCCATTTCAAATCACCTACACCAGTAACCACCAGATATGTGATTGGCTGCCCACCACTGCATGTGTCAGGGGTGAACAGGGTCATAAATGTGTACAATAGTCCCCCCCCAATGATATTCACAGTGGCACACTATTCCTGGAATACCTGCACATGGTATGTGTCAGCAGACATGGTGTGTCAGCTATGGACATGTAGGTCAGTGTACCCCTCCACACCACACAATGGCTGCCACGGTATGTACCTCACATGACAGCTACAGATATGGAGAAGGACACAGTGACATGTACAACACTGTGACAGTGCACTCAAACACATTACCAATGCACAGTGACTGACAACACCACAGAGTACACATACTACCCACATAGAGGTTACCACTCCTGGATTTACATACTTAAGTCACACCCATGACAGATGTCCAACAACCATAGTAACACCTCACACCATCCACAACCTAAATGACTGCTGTGTGTCGTCCGTGACACTGCAGTAGAGAGCACATGGTGGAGGTACAGGTTCCTACCCACAGATAAGACATACCCTGCAATAAACCACACAGCATTAAGAAGCAAGACTCCCCATGAGTACATGTCACACATACCCCTGCTGAATGTTAGTCAGATAGGTAATATGCCATATGAGTCACCCTGTGTAACTGTTTGACAGGAGCAGATACCATCACATCACATGTGTCACAATGGTCAGGGTAGCAGAACAGTATGCTGCTGTAGTCCCAGGGGCAATTGCATATTGTATTGTATTGTATTGTAATGTATTGTATTGTGTTGTATTGTATTGGTATGTAGAGGTGCCTCCTTCATGGAGTGGAACCACTGCTGCTGTACGCCAGTGTACAGGTACATATCCTGTAGTCGGGCTAGTGTTACATAGCACTTCTATATGTGTGTTTAGCTCCTCTTGGAGTTCATGTAGCATGCAACCGGGGATACCATCAGGTCCCATTGATGTTGTGTTTTCTGCTTTTCTGAGGGCTCTCACCTGGACATCTGTGATGACAGGGAGGTTACAGTCAGCTGGGATAAGTATGTCTTAGTTTGGGGAGAGGGAGGGGGGAAACTTGCACTGAACCTGTCTGCCACAATGTTGCCAATATCTGTGGGTTCAGTGAATTATTTGTTGTTGTGTACTAACTATGAGCATATTGGAGGGTTTCTGACCAGGTTGCTAACATAACTGAAGAAGGCTTTGTGGTTATCTGTAGTGTCCCCGTTGATTTCCCTCTCAAAGTTGCCCATGGATGTTTGTATGAGAGAAAATAGCTCCTTACTAGTGCTGATCAGACATGCCTTCCCTTTATGGAATTATGCTCTGTCTTGCAGTAGCTTCCATCTTTTGTTATACAATCTGTCTATGGCTGGGGTCCACCAGACAGGATGCTTTCCCTTTGTGGAGAGTGTCTTAGTCTTATATGGGATTGCATGATCCATGCATTCTCGGAGATGTCCGTAGAAATCATTTGTGAAGGGGTCAGCATTGTGGGTTGTGTCTTCCACTGGCCCAGTGGGCTTAAAGGATACCATGTCAGTGTTATGAAGTGTAAAGTTTGCATTTGAAATGTTATTCACTGTAGTCGTTTGTGCTGGTGGTGGAGGTGGGATATGTATATCCAGGGCAATTAGTTTGTGGTCAGCTCACAGTAGTTGATGATGTACCCCATACAGTACCTCAATACAAACCCCAGAGTGAGGAGGTGCTTTGGACCTGAATCAGTGTTCTGACTGCTGGGGTTTGGTAGTATGTCGTATGGAGTGTGCCAGGTACTGTTGCACAGTTGTTGGCTGAGCACTGATACCTGGCCATTTACATGTGTATCCACCAATAGACAGACAGATGCTATATATGTGAGATATGTTGTATCACAACAGTCGAGTAGCATGTGTAGTATGTGTGCCAAATTCTGCTGACATATTTTGCTGATATCATGTTATTTCCTTTTTCAGGACCATGGCTCACCAGCGCAATCCAGCATACTCTGCAGCTGAGGATGAGGAAATACACCAGAGCCTGGTGCGGGATTATGCAATACTCTTTTCCTGCACCAGCCAGAATCAGCAGGAGAGGGCTGCACTGTGGCAAGACCTGGTCCGTCGGGTAAATGACATAGGCACGCATAATAGGACATATGAGCAGGTACGACATCACTGCAGTGATTTAATCAGAAATGTCCATCAGTGCATTGGATATCCACAGGCAACAGGTTGCCACAGGTGGTAGGGTGGCTACACATCCCCCACTCACCAGACTGGAGGGACTACTCATAAGTGTTGTGGCTCCAGCCCACCAACAACAACAACAACAGCAGCAGACCTGCATTATGATGGAGACTGGAGCCACACAGCAGCAAGACTACGAGCGTGCAGGTAATATGCCATATGTATAGTTGACTGTTGTGTACACTGGTAGTTAATGCATGTGTGAGGTGTGTCCTTGGTTTGTAGCTGTCATCATAGTATTTAATGTGCAAGTGTGATATTCTCAATATCAGCAGCTGACCTGTGAAAGGCGACTGTTGTACTACTGACCTGTATCATATTCAGTAACAATGGCACAGTTGTGCCCACTTACATTAATTTCCTCACTTCAGCAGGTCCCTCCGGTGTAACAGCAATGCAGCCTATCCATGCTGATGAGAGTGTATTAACAATACCTTTAATAGTCTTGATAGTAATAGTAATATTAGGCTCACTTAGTAGTGCTCTGTGTATGCATGCAGGTGTGTCTGTGTCTGTGTGTTGATATCTCGCATACTGAGTAGTGTGCAAGTGTGCAACTGTGTGCAAGTGTGTGCAAGTGTGCAACTGTGTGCAACTGTGTGCATGTGTGCATGTGTGCATGTGTGTGTGTGTGCATGTGTGCACCTGTGCATGTGTGCATGTGTCCATGTGTGCACGTGTGCACATCTGCATGTGTGCATTTGTGCACCTGTGCATGTGTGCATGTGTGCATCACTGGTAACATTGTGTAGACATTGTAAACTGTGTTTCCTGTTTCCCTCCCACAGGTTCTGGTGCTGCTCTGGTGTCATGCAGCAGGGAACCTGAATCAGGTGCCACAGGTACTGATAATGATGACATCTGTGTAATGGCACAGAAAGGTATGCCAGGGTCCATCATTGGTCAGCCAATTGACAGTACACAGCTGTCAACCCCATCAATGTGCACAGTCATCCTGCCAATACACCCTTTGTCACCAATGTCCCTAGGTGATGGACAGGATACAGTGGGCACTGACCAGGGTAATGTGGTATCTGTGGCACATGCTTCCCCACACAGCAGCCATGGGCATGGCCCTGAGATGGTACCACACAGACAGATGTCCAGGGGTTCTCGTGGGAGCATCCGTGGGCATACTGCCCCTGTCAGACGTGCCCACAGAGGTCTTACAACCTCAGCTATGTTTCGGGCTGTCATGCAGGCACAATCACGTATGGAATGGTACACCAGACAGGGTCTGAGGGAGCTGACAGCATGTCGCACAGCCATGACTGACAGTATGCGTGACATTGCGGCTGCCATCCGTAATTTCACTGATGTCATAGACAGACGTTGTGGGGACATATTAGATCGGTTCCACAACTACATGTCCATGAGCCAGGGCAATGGTGGATGGTTGAGGCATCGATGTGGGCGTATGCCAGCAACAGCAGCAGCTGGCAGTCGTCATGGATGACAACAGGGCCGCGGCCACCCCCATAGTGCCAGCAGCAGCCCCAGCAATGCTGGGTCTGTGCTGTCATCAGACCGCCCCAGGAGACCACGTGCATGTGGCTCTGGACAGGCCCGACAGGGATCTGTGTCCAGTCAATGAACACCTGCTTCTGATGACAGTACCCAGTCTGGATTGGTACCGGATATGGTCCGTAGCACCCTGCAAGGCACAGGTACTGTGTCCGTGGCCAGAGACACTGATCTGTATGACCTGGCAGGTACAGTCTGTGGCTGTCCACAAACACCAGTATATGGCAGCCATGAGGTGGAACTGTGTGCATCCATACACACATGCGAATTGACAACACCTAGGGCTACCACATACGCACACACTGCATCAACATTGCCCCACCTTGTACTGCTGTCCCTCACCAACACACATACACATACATGTCAATTGGTGGTATCAGTGGCAGACTTAGGCATACCAAGTTCACACCCTGTGCATATGATGAAACTGTGCCACCTCCTGCAATCTGTAACATCAGTGCAGGTACAGGTTAACATGTTGCTGATGCACAGGGTGACTACATAGACATGTAGTAATAGTATCATGTTGTTAACAGTACTGTGTGCTGATATAATTGTGGGTATATCCCAGCATGCCTGATGCAGTAAGGGTATGATTGTCTTGTACTGTTGTCTACACCCATGGTAAGTACCATAGTGTATCATCTGCACATGTTGGCATACTGGTGGTGAGGATGTCAACAGAAGGCTACATACATAGGTAGCACAGGGGATAAGGTAATGAAAGTATTGATACGCAATGATGGACATGTAAACTGCAAGTGGCATGTTGCCCACACTGGACTCTGCAATATGGATGTTTGAGGATGTTGATATGTGCACAGTACTACACGACTGGTACAGGACACACAGGAGCACCCTAGCACTGCAAGCTCACATCTCATACCATGCTAGACAGCCCCAACACACAAAACTAACTTTCACAGGAGGGAGAGTCCCCATAAATGTCAGGGATACTGTGGTGGCAGGACAGGTAGCATACATCCTACTAAGTATGGAATCACTGAGTGAAGGCTCAGTGTCTGTTATTTGACATGTGTATTACTGCAGGTATGAGCACCTGGGTTTCCATCCGGTTATTGTACATCCTGACGGTACATGGTCTGTACACTTGTGTGCGCTGAGACTGGACCCTGGCCATCTGACCTGTGTATTTCCATGTACATGTGTATAGAGCCTGCATATTTGCACTGTGACCTACTGGAAGTGGTACAGCTTGTTTGTTGTACAATGGACTACATGCAGCCCTGCTTACTGTAGCTTTGTTTGCATGCATGTTTGCTTGCAGTTACCCTGGAACACTGATCCCACCTGCAATGCAGATTTACAGAGCTTCTGTGGACTCCTAGTGACATCTGCATAGCTTACTATATGTATGTCCATGTCTCACTTGACAGAACGTCACTGTTTGTCCTGTTCGCATGTACGTTGCCTGTGACACATTGCATATGACTTTCCTGGCATTTGACCACGTGTGCAGTCATATATGCCAGTGCTAACTAATCACAGGCACTACACCCTCACATACTCACCTTCTGTACCTTGTTTCCCATTGGCCCTATGTGCTGTTAATCACCATGGCAATCACAATACTATGGTAGCATGTGCAAAGGTCACTTGTCAGTCACCTCTATGGTACAATTGTGGAATATGTGTCATGTGGCAATGTCACAGCTGCCACATGTACACAGTCAACCCTCTCCCCTACACATGGACGTACAACACATGTATGAGATGCAACCACATAGCCAAACTGGGGACTAAGCACTCTGAACCCAGTACTGGCATAACCTGTCAGGTGGCATGAAATACTACAGTGACTACAATACCAGTCTGATGTAGACCTACACTGACAGCAATCCAAACACATGAACACACTGGGGCATTCGTGGAGCCTCAGAATAGCATCCTGCCTGAGCAGCACACACCTCTGCAGCTGGCACACAGGCATACGTTAAGCCAGAACACAGCACGTTCAACACATAGCACACAAATCCTGTGTGCCAAACAGTCACAGCTTGTACAGCTAGACAACACACCTGCTACAGTTGTGTTAGGTACCTTTATTGTCCAGTACAGTGAAGTCCCGCTCACCAGGCTGGACGAGGTGAAGGTCACAGTGATATGCCCGTGGGGCACTATGGTCCACCACATAACACAAGCATACAGGTCAGTCAGAGGCATGGACACATATGACTCAGTCATTGTCCATGCCACTATGGCTGACCTGTGATGTACCTCCCTGGACTACATGATAGGGAACATAGAAGGGCTCTCTGAGCATGTGGCACAGGCTGGTATGACCCTGACCTTGGTTGGCATCATACACTCACCAAGAATGCTGAAGTATTACTGAATGCTGATGAATTACTGTAGCTACAACACCCTAGCTGAAAGGTTCCTAGCATGTAGTCACTGCATTGCTATGGAACAACTTGTTACCACTCCCACAACAGGTGAAAACATGCAGCACCTGTTCATCAACAACATGTAGACTATATGCCCCAGACCAGATGTGTATCCCTCATTGCTAGGATGATACCATATACAACTCACACTGTATATACACATACCACATGCAGCACCCGCACAGAAGACCACAGTCATAATGTTATCCAGTGCAAATACCATGTATTCACATGTGGCAGGCGTCAGACATGGGAACTATTGAAGGTCACAGGTACATATGTGTATTTGGCACACACATACATCATCTGTGTCCATTGCCATTACTGGTTTAATCGATGTCATGCATTATTGTAAACAACCCACACACATGGGCATTCTGTGTGACAAAACACACGTGGCATATGTGGAATTCAAAGCCATAATTAACTGTGCTATGACAGTAGTGAAAGATCAGTAGCAGAGCGTGCTATTTGCATTACTGGGAGATTTGCCCTTTTCTGCTGTACTTGTAGGGTGCTGACATCATCTCTGTGCAGAGATTGGAATATGCAGCAGCTGGTGTGTTGTACTGGTTGCCAAAAGGGTCAGTTCTCTCACACGTGTAATTCCACCCCCCCACCCACTTGCCATTTGCAGGATTCAAACCCTACCTAACTATGTTATGAAACTCAAGACAGACACATTAGCAGAGCGCGCTATTTGCATTACTGGGAGGTTTCTCTTCTCCTGCTGTACTTATAGGGTGCTGACATCATCAGTGTTTAGAAAGGGGAATGTGCATCCTGTAGTGTGTTCTCCTAGTTGCCAAAAGGGACATTTCCCTCACACAGAATTGCACACACACTAACCCCCCTCATCCAAACTTGCAGGATTCAAACCCCTACCTAATTATGTTAGAATACTCAAGACAGACGCATTAGCGGAGCGCGCTATTCGCATTACTGGAAGTTTTCCCTTCTCCTGCTGTACTTATAGGGTGCTGACATCATCAGTGTTTAGAAAGAGGAATGTGCATCCTGTAGTGTGTTCTCCTAGTTGCCAAAAGGGACATTTCTCTCACACAGAATTGCACACACACTAACCCACCCCATCCAAACACACACACTGAACATTTGCAGAATTCAACCCCCTACCTAACTATGTTATGACACTCGAGACGGATGCATTAGCAGAGCGTGCTATTCGCATTACTGGGAGGTTTTCCTTCTCCTGCTGTACTTATAGGGTGCTGACATCATCAGTGTTTAGAAAGGGGAATGTGCATCCTGTAGTGTGTTCTCCTAGTTGCCAAAAGGGACATTTCTTTCATACAGAATTGCACACACACTAACCCCCTCCACACACACACTGAACATTTGCAGGATTCAAACCCCTACCTAACTATGTTATGACACTCGAGATGGACGCATTAGCGGAGCGCTATTTGCATTACTGGGAGGTTTCCTTCTCCTGCTTTACTTATAGGGTGCTGACATCATCAGTGTTTAGAAAGGGGAATGTGCATCCTGTAGTGTGTTCTCCTAGTTGCCAAAAGGGACATTTATTTCATACAGAATTGCACACACACTGAGCATTTGCAGGATTCAAACCCCTACCTAACTATGTTATGACACTCGAGATGGACGCATTAGCAGAGCGTGCTATTTACATTACTGGGAGGTTTCCCTTCTCCTGCTGTACTTATAGGGTGCTGACATCATCAGTGTTTAGAAAGGGGAATGTGCATCCTGTAGTGTGTTCTCCTAGTTGCCAAAAGGGACATTTCTCTCACACAGAATTGCACACACACCAACCCTGCTCACCCACACACACACTGAGCATTTGCAGGATTCAAACCCCTACCTAACTATATTATGACACTTGAGGGAGATGCATTAGCAGAGTGCATTATCTGAATTACTGGGCATCTGTTCTGCACCTGCAGTATTTATAGGGTGCTGACATCATTATTTATACAGAGGTATGTACATCTATTACTACCTGCCAGGTGGGGATAGCATATATATGCATTTGCAGCCACCTACTTCAGGGTCAGATATGCACATCAGCACTGGCAGGTTATGTTTTATACCATGCTTCGTGACCACAGGACCTGTAACACACAACATAACCAGTTCAGACCTCCCCTCCCACATCCGGGAAACACACTTTGCTTCCCTGGGAACAGTGCCAAGATATGAAGGTGTTCACATACACCATTCCAGTTGTTAACATCAGGTACAGGTATATTGTGTGTGGGAACTACTCAGGCCTCTACAACATTACCCTACAGCCACTACAATTTGTGAGTCCATGTGCTATGGCAGAACCATTCACCACAGCCACAAGGGGGAATACATATTGCTCCTGACCATCTGCAACATGGGTACTCACTGTTCCACACCAGAGGTAGACCACCATTGTTGATATCTGACCATACCCACCTTTCCCTGGACATCCATATCCCATCCCCACCTCCAGGCAAGGTTGTCACTGCAAACAAAGTGTATTTATCAAAAGCAGACTTTGCACTTGTGAAGACTGGGATGGAAGACTTCAAAGAACCCATGCTGGGGGAGTATACAGGCCACTCTGCATAATCCTTGACAATTGCATTCTATGAGCATGTGGAAGGTTTGCATTGATCATGCTATCCCAAATATACCCATGACTCCTCCACAACAGGACACCCTGTCAGGTGTACACCAGCCATATATGAGCTGTCCAACAGATGGAGTGAGCTAATACATTGCAGAGCAGTAGCCCACAGAGGGAGGACATCTCTGAACAGTACTGGCACGACACTTCAATCCCTCTTAATCATCACAACAACGTGTTGACAGTGAAATTGTCCAGACACTGCAGATAAGGCTCCCCTCAGTCTGTTATTGATGCCCACTTACTGTTAGAGGTCCTCACCAACCCTCTTCCAGCACACACCAACAACATGGATGTGGCATAGCAAATTCACCCCTGGGATCGCCACTGTGTCCCTGCTTGATGGAGGCACAGCACACTAGCCTTAAACGGTGCCTTATGTGACCTACTTTATAGTGGCACAGTAGCCTACTGTACTGGGGATGCAGACGCCAAGCACACTCTGGCTAAGCTTTCATTCCCTAGGGCAAACAGCCTAGTATTGACCTCTACACCCATATGTTTAATTGTCAGATGCACAATATTTGTTGCTGATAGGCTGTTTGCAGGTCTTTATTGCCATAGCATTCCCTGTTTCTATGAACAACTTGTGTATCTGTGGAAGATGTTTGAATATGAGGAGGATCCACTATATCACTTATGTCTCTGTAGTCATTTAACTGTGTGCACTGGGCAGATTGCTGTAATGTGGTTGGTTCCTGGAATGACACATACAAATACCAGATATGTGTGGCCAACTGCTAAACTGAGATATGGCCTAAGTGTGTGAGCATGCCCAGTTCAGCCTTTCCATGGCATGTTGTCTGACATATGTCTCATTTATCAAAGTGTGCGAGCATGCCCAGTGTGAGCTTTCCATATGTTGAACTCTGCAGTCCACCACATATGTGGATGAGTGTGAACTTCAACAATATCTCACGTTTATGGTTGTGTGTTGGGTGTCATGTTGTGTACTTACTGGCCAACTGCTTCATGTCTGAACACAACAGGGATTATACTGTGCCTGCAGGGTTTGCATGGGATACTTTGCATACAGTTGTCAACATCCTTTCATACTGACCTAACACTGTAGTACCATATAGTGTACTGGTTCAGTACTTTCACTGTGGTGGACAGTATCCTGGGCTTTAGTCCTATCACTGCTTTAAATTTTCATAGTGAGCACAACAGACTGTTTAGGGGCCAGTTGTGCACATATGACCATGTTGCATTATGTTCAGATATGGACTACTTAAACCAGGCTTGTCCAACATTGGTAGTGTATTCCACAACATAGGTGGACATTGGCAAACACTAGCGATGTGCCCTAGGCCATTTCTAATGCTAGTCAGAGAGTGTGTTTGTCCTTCGACACACATGTAACTGGAGCTTGCCATGACATATGTCATGGTTAGTATACTGTGCCTCTGTCTACCTGTGACATAACAGTGATACCCAGGGTAAACCTACCATCTCCCATCCACTCATCAAGATTCCTCTTGAGGAGAGTCGATGGGTGACTCTCTGGCTAACCTGTACTGGGAGTTTACTCAAGAGTGGGGGTGGCTTCTGTGTTATGGATCATTCAGTACAGCTTGTCCTATGTATGTCAGTGCTGGGGTTCAGGTCTCTCATGTGCATAGCTCACTGCCATTCAGATTGTACAAGGTGCAGCATGTTCATTGATTCCAGCTTGGACATGGCTTTATACATCAGGCACAGCTTGCCTCTGGGCGGGCAGTATGGCAGTGTGTGGAGCTGCAGTTTGTTTAATCAGGCAACACATGGCATCTGTTCAAGCTCTTTGATACTCCTGGTGAGGTACTTTTGGGGTCTTTCCAGTTGATGGAGGTGTCTGCTGAGGTACATCCCACAGGGGCCATTGTAGTCAATTGTGATGCTGATGAAGGATGACTGCAGAGCCACAATGACCTCCCCTGATCTAGATCTCACTACCTTCATGATTAGGTGGGTATATGGTATGTTTCTGTAACCACTACAGCCACATGCTTGTCCAATGCAAGATATCTATCAACTTGTGTCCCCAGGTCTCTTATTACATCTTAAGTACTTAATGGGTTAACACCTATGTGGTAATTGGTGGGCACTTACTGTATATCCACAGGGGTTGACTATACACTTTTCTGCAATTAGCTTGCTGACATGGCTATGGCACCAGTTGTCTGTTTCTATGTGGCCCTTTCGTGGGATGCTTGTGTCAGCTGGAGGGTCAGATATGGTGGCCAGTTTGTAGTCCTCTGCAAACTTGTTCAGACACAGTCCTTCCATGTTGGCCTGTACCTATGGGACATATATACCAAACAAGGGAGGTCCCAGGACAGAGCCTTATGGGATGCCAGTTGTATCTGGTTTGTAGTCTGACATGGCTGCAGCATTTCTGACCATGTCAGTTCTGTCCTTGGTCTGGTTTGCAACCCCTCTACTGACACAGGGGTTTATATTTAAGCTGGTGAGCTTATCTATAATGAACACGTGGGGTATTGTATGGAAGCCTTTTGCAAGGTCCAGCTAGGCTGTGTGGACCACATTCCCCTCATCAATGACCTTAATGACTGTTTCAAATGAGTCAAACATGTTTAAGGGGCAGGATCTGCACTTATGAAAGCCACACTGGGTAGGGTCCAGTGTCAGTAGGTCCCCGATATCTTTATGTCCGAGGTACATGCTGATCCTTTCCATAGCTTTGCAGACCAAGCTTATCAGCATTCTGGGGTGGTAGTTTGCAGTATCCATTCAGGCAACACCTTTGTGGAGAAGGACCACTGTTGTTGTACACTGCTCTTTGTGTACATATCCTGTGGTAAGGCTGACATTGAGCAGTAGTGTTATTTGGCATTCCATTCTTCTTGGAGTCCATGTTGGACTCAGCCCAGGACACCATCTCATACCATTGATGCTGTGTGTTTTGCTTTGTAGATGCTGGCTGTTACCTCAGCATCTGCAATGTCAGGGGGGCAGCACTCTGCTGGGATAGATATTTTGCATTTGGGGGGGGTGGGGTTGCAATGCACCTGTCAGGTTGGATGTTGGCAATATGTGTGTGTGTTTGGTATGTTGTTTGTAATATTTGAGTGATTCAGAGCATATCTGTGAATTCCCAACAAGGTTCCTACCATCAGTTAAGAAAGCCTTGTGATTATCCTTAGTGTCCTGTACAATTTGTATCTTCATAGGTTCATAGGTTCATACTAGGCTATCTGCCCTAGGGCATTTCTAAGTATAGCCAGAGTGTGTGTGGCTTTCGCCACCCCTTGCTATGTGAATATTATGGCCATTTATGATTTACTTTACTGTGCCTCTGTCTGGATGTGACACAGTGAAGACCCCCAGTGTACATCTACGATCATCCATCCACTTGGCAAGATTCCTGTTGAAGAGAGTCAGTGAGGGGCTCTGCCTAACATGGAGTGGGATTCCGTTCCAGGGTGTAGGGAGCCTCTGGGTTATGTATCTGTCCCTCCAGCACATCCTATTTCATTATGTGTTGAGGTTGACATCTCTCACTCTCACAGCTCCGATGGAATTGGGTTTTCTGGGATGGAGCATGTCCATTACTCCTGTGTTGGACATGGCCTTGTACAACAGGCATGCAATGCCTCTGCATAGGCAGTATGTGACTGCATACAGCTGGGGTGTCTACAGCCAGGCAGCATATGACAAATATTTGAGACCCTTTATCTTCTTGGTGAGGTACCTTTGAGGTCTTTCTAACTGCTGCAGGTGTCGGGTAAGGTACATCCCAAATGAGGCATTGTACTAGATTATGGGTCTGATAAGAGAACAGTATAGGGGCACAATGACCTCTGTTGACGTAGATGTGAATCCTTTCATGATACGGTGTCCAATATAGACAGTCTTCCTAGCCACGTTGGCAATGTGAGTGTCACATGACAGGTTACTGTCCACTTGTGTCCCTAGGTCCCTGATTACTCCTTCCATACATAATGGATTACCACCTATGTGGTAATTTGTGAGTACCTTGTTTGGTATTTGGTGAGACATTCATACTGTCCAGTGTCTTCAGGACGACTGAGTGGGGTTCCTATGTGTGAGAGTGTAGTCTGTAGCATGCTACAGACTGTACAGCAGTTTTGCCTACGGTTAGTTGCACATGGGTGGTCTCCGATGCTTCGTGCAATGTCAGTTACCTGGACATGTGGGTGTCTGTGCTGAATATGGATACTCCCCCTCCTTTTATGTTTTGGTCCAGGTTTTGGGGCCATAACGCATGATATGAGGTATAACCTGGTAGTGCTGGTGTGCTGTCAGGAGCCTTGCTGCAGGTTTCTGTCACTGCATGGACATCGATGTTCTCCATACTGGGGAGGGCCTCAGGAGCATGCATGTTGAGGTTTGCATGTCTGGCATTGGGCAGCATTACCCTTATGTTTCTTTCCACTTATGTTTTCTAGGGAGGTGGGTTAGTCTTTTCAGCCTTGCCTACGAAAGGCTCTATGGAGGTGGCAAGAGCCTTATCCAATATCCAGATGCCCAGGGGTAACAGGTGCAAGCCATCCCTGGCACAGCAGTGTGGCTTGTCAAACATGACATCCCAAGCAGACAGACATTGGATCCCCTTGGAATGACACCAGTAATTGTGCCACTTGTTAAAGCTGATCATTCTGTGTTTGTACTGTGGCATCATTCTTGGTGAGGGTAGGATGCTGCACACAGTCAGTGTCATACCAGCCTGGGCTACATAATTGGAGAGCTCATCTATGTCTCTTTTCATGTAGTCTGGGGAGGTACATCTCAGGTCATTCACACCAGCATGGACAATGACTGCATCATATTTCTACTTGCTTTGGGGTGACCTGCATACTTGTGTTATGTGGCGTATTGTAGCAGCCTACAGGCAGCTTACTGTACCCTTTCCCTTGTTCAGTCTGGTGAGCGGGACAGCAGTGTGTCTGACTATGGAGTCACCTATTACAACTGTATCAGGCATGTTGTAATAGGTGACTCCATAGTCACCTATTACAACTGTATCAGGCATGTTGTTTCTCCATCTGGCCTGTGAGTGTTTGAATCACCAGCTTTGTGTACTATGTGTTGCATGTGCTATGTTTGGAGGTAGTGGTTGCTTGGGTGTCTGCTTTGGAGGCCTCTGTTGATGTGGTGTGTTTGTAATTAGGGCCTCCAGGAATGTTTTTCTGTGTTTATGTCTTTGGTTTGCAGTTGTGATAGGTGTATGTGAGACTGGGTTTGTGGTGTGTGTGGTTACCCTCTCCTCCTGTCTAGTTTTGACAGTACTGAGTTGAGAGAGCTCAGCCTCCGGTTTGGATAAATGGTTGCATCTCTCACATATATTTGTATTCCTTGGGGGGAGGTGAGGGTTGTCTGTGTACATGGGGCAGGTGTAACATTGCCTCAAGATTCACAGATTCAACTTGTTGTAGCTGGCCTTAGTGGATTGTATGAGTGGACATATTTTATTGCCATACTACTGATCAGTGATTACTTCCCTTTTTATGTTTGCTCTATCATGTAGTAGCTTCCTTATTCTCTTGCATGGTTTGGTAATGGCTGGAGTCCACCATGCCAGATGCCTGCCTGTATGGCATTGTGTCTTGGTTTTATTTGGGATTACATAATCCATGCATTCCTGGCAGTGTTCATGGAATGTCTGTATAACAGGTTCTGAGGCCCATATTTTGCCTGCACAGGGCCTTTAATGGATTCCACATAAGTTTGGAGGAGTGCAACTTTTGCTTTACACATGTTTTTCACTGTGGTTTTCTGGCCAGGGACTGTGGTCAGGATGTGTATATCCTGTGTGATTACTCTATGGTCTGGTCTTACCAGTGAGGGATACACTTCTCATCTTGCCATCCAGTACCCATGTTGCTGATTATCACATCCAGAATGGTTACCCCTCTTGTGGGAGTGGTACGTTGTTCCTGGGCATTTTGGTTTATGGATTCTAGGCACTTTTGTCCTACAGTGTTGGAGCTAGAATAATGCTCTCAATCTATGTTTGGGTATTTTCAGTCACCCAATATAATGTGGTTTGGAGGGCTTGATATATTCATGTATGCCAACATAGGCCAAGTGCAGTTCCTGGTGTTAGGACGGTAGTCTGTAGCAGACTATAAACTGGGAGGCAGTTTTAGCCACTGTTACTTGACCATGGCTAGTCCATGCTGCTTCTTGTTGTGGTACCAACATGGGGGTGTGGTTATCCTTGACAATTATCACTAGTCACCCTCCTTTTGTAGCTTGTTCCATGTTTTGAGGCTGTACAGCACAGTATGAGGTGTAACCTGGTAGTGTTAGGCTGCTGTTGTGAGCCTTGACCCAGTTTTCTGTTACAGGACAGATATCAACATTCTCCATACTGGGGGAGTTTAGACTGCATGCATCTTGCTGTTTAGACTTCTGGCATTGGGTGGCATTACATCTAGGTTCTTATCCCTTGTGATACCTATGGAGGTGGGTTTGTGTTTTGAGCCTTATCTATTCAAGGCACACTGTGGGTAACAACAGCCTTTGCCAGTATCCATATGGCCAGGACTGATAGGTGCATGCCACCCCTAGCAGGTGGAGCATCATGTCATGCTCAGCATGTCATCCCAGGCTGGCACACATTGGATCCCCTTTGACTAACAGCAATATTTCAGCCAATTATTGCAATTGATCATCTCATCGTCATATTGTGGCATCATGCTTGGTGAGGGTAGGATGTTTGTCAGGGTCATCAAGTTTGCATATACTACATGGTGTTACATTGCTTAACACATGGCATTCATGCCTCAGGTGGTGCTGCAGGGCTGCCTCTGTCGGATGCACATACTACACTCCCTGTACATGTTTGAGAGCAGGTTATGTCATTTTAGGCATCCCTGTTATTATATGAGTGAGTCAGAGAGGGGTATCATTCCCAGGGTTCCTACTGAGCCAGTGTATGTACTATGCATTGCCTCTTTGCCAAGGCCAGGGCATACTGGGCACACCTCCTTCTGCCTACTGGGGCAGGCTGAGGTTGTTCCTCCTCCGAGTCACGCTCTGCCTGTGATGGCCTTGGCAATGGTGGGGGGCTGTTTGGCCCAGCCCTATGCTGGTCCTGCTGCAGCTGTTTTCACAAGATCATATTATGTAGCTTAGCACATACCATGACAATTTGGGTACATGTAGTTGGTTAGTACTGCAAGGCTCCATCAGATGTGTCCAGACACCGGAACCGTGACTTGAGCAGCCCAAACACACAGTCTATTACATTACGTGTTTGTGCGTGTGCCTCATTATGGCATTCCTGTTCAGGTGTGTGTGCATTTCTGATGGGTGTCATCAGCCACGGCTCCAGTGCATAACCTGCATCCCTCACTAGGTGTCCATGTGGGATGTCCCCATTGGCAAATGTCTGGTACAGCTGCATCAAATGCCAGATATGGGAATCATGGTAGCTCCCAGGGCAGCCAGCACACACATTCATTATTATGCCCTGGGCATCACACATGACCTGGCAGTTGATGGAGGGGAAGTCCTTGCGGTTAATGTAGGCCCTACCCTGCTCACCGGCTGGTGCTTTGATGCATATGTGCGTGCAGTCTATTGCACCCACTACCTCAGGGTATTCCGCTATTTGCTGGAAGAGACGCATATTGCTGGCCAATACCTCACGGGCATTGGGGAAATATACATGATCACCGACATGTGCTGACATGGCATCCAGGAACTAGTGCAGTACCCTGGAGGCTGATGCTTGTGATATCCCCATCATATCACCAGTTGGTCTCTGGAAAGTACGTGTTGCTAGTATTCTTAGACCAACATATACCTTGGTTTCCACTGGGATGGGTTCCCCCCTGTTGGTTCTGTGTGTGAGGCGTGGCCTGCACAGCTCAACAATTTGCTGCAGGAGGTCTCTGTCCACTCTATAGCGCTCCACTATCTCCAGCTCATGTAACCCATGGTAGGTGACCCTGGGCCTGTACACTCTTCTCCGTCTCCTCACTGTGGGTTGTCTGGCACCATTTGCATTGTCACCACCCTCAGCAAGTAGCCTATGTCTCCTTATGACAGCTATGGCAGCCCCTAGCATTTCTGCTCTGAGTTCAGCTTTTTCAGTTTTCACTTCTAATAGCTTACTCCTGTCTTGCAGTGTCTCTTGAGAGAAACATCCTGCACTGCTGTTTGCAGAGTTTTAAGTGCTTGGCTAGGCTACTATTCTGCCTGTGTAATTGCCTGCTTCTAATTGTTTTCACCTGCTAGCTCCAGCAGTATTCCCTGCTAGCTTCCTACTAATTCTGTTGCTTCCTGTTTCCTTTCTGTTTCCTCAGGGGGGAGCAACGCGCATACTAGCAAAAACACGCTCACAGTGGCTTACACGCGTGCACACATGCTTACACGGTTTAGAATCTTCTTATCCGGGTTAAAACATGCGCACACCAGCACAAACAGTCTTACACGTCTGCCAACAGGCTCCCACATGCTCAGTCTGCCTTACACGAGTGCACACTGCCCTACTCGCACCTCATGGCGCGCAGCACCCAGCAAGAAACTTTGGTGTAAGCAACAGTGTACACCTTCCATTTCTTGACTTTCCCATGCTTATCTTGTGGCACTCCTCTTTCCATGATATGTGTCTGACATCTGTCATGTAACACTGACCTCCAAGTAACTGCATTTCTTTTTGCCATTCCCCCCTGTGATGTCACCTATCTCCTACTCTATTCCTCCCCTTATGTATCTCTTACACTACTCAGAATGTGCTCATTTGCTATGTGACAGTGGAATTCAGTATCCTAACACTCATTTACATCAGATTGCCTACTAATGCTTAGTTACATGTCTTAGACTCAGCTTCCCCCTTAGCAACCACTAAACGGTGGCCATGTTGTTTTTGGTCTGCTGGTCCCTGCATTGTAAATCCATGTATTGCATAAAACCCACATTTGTGGGTTTATAACCTTCATTTTTATGTTTTATATAGCTCTTCCTGTTTGCGCAGGGCTGCGCTGCGTTTAAACAGCGGCGATCGCCGAAAAAAAAAATTATTTCTCATATTTGCATCGGGGTACCTTGCCAATGGCCACATATTTGGCCATTGGCATGCTGCCTGACACATATGCACCCTTTATTTGGAGCTGACATGGCTCCATTGTGTTTTTTGCAGAAACGTACTCAGTTGTCAACTGAGTACATTTCTGTAGCTAAAACGGCTCTTACACAGGCTGCTTTGGGCTTCCTGGATCACTAATCTACCTCATTTGCATGTCTTTTGGCTGCAAGTGAGGTGATTAGCATATCCACGCCCACTCCGTGTAAGAGACATTTTAGCTGGTCTCTTACACGGAATTTCGGGCTGTTCCTGGATCGCGAGGACTGCATGGAGTCTTACACTACTCTTAGACTTCATGCAAGCCTTCGTGAATCCTGCCCTATGTGTTTTGGAGCCACTGGTAGCAGCAATGGGTCTAAAAGGTGGTTCGGTGATGCTTTTGTGTATTTTTGGGATGCCGAATATAACCAACACCTTAGGATAGGAATTAGTAGGAAAATTAAGGAGGTCATTAGTAATACGTTTATCCAAGACATAGTCTTCTAAATAACTATCAATATGCTGATATGCAATATTTATTTGGTTCTTAGGGGTCATAATACGCAATCACTTGTCTCCCCTCAGTTGATTACAATGAACAGATGCAGGCCAAGATGGGCAAAGATCTAGAAGATTTAAATACTAATATTGTGAATGACTTATTGTTTTCACATTATCAAGATTTTTATGAAAAACATCATTAACAGGGTAGAAAGGAAATGTAATGCATTGTTTTTAAAGAAAAAAAGAAAGGTAGAGAGGGATGTCAAATATTATCAAACCAAATCTGCTTACCCTACTAGTAGGTTAAATGTGGAGAAACTTGTTCATGGCCCTGATACACACCGTAATTCTACTGGTACTGATAGGGATATGGCTGATGATATGTACAATGATTATGCTGAAGTTTATAATGAAATTGATGAAGGTGGTTCACAGGATTTTCAGCAATTAAGACACTCAGAAAGGATAGCAAAAAGAAATCAGAAGAGGAAATACACATGCAGTCATGCAGCGCAAATTCAAAAAGGTTATCCCAACCGGGGGAGGGGCAGGAACAGATATTAATTGTTGGAGCTGAACAAATTGTGCATCTTTTTCAAGGTTTTAAGATTTATAATTACACAGTTTTTTCCCTTTTTTCAAAAGGTTTTACATTTGTTCCCTCCAAAATACCAGATGTTGCTGACTGCTTGTTAGATGTTCAGATATATACTAGAAAGCTTAATTTCAGTCTCCTTTTTCCACAAAATCAAGTGGGGCCTACAAATGAGGCAAGTGCACACAAAAATATTTTGAAGAAAAGTAGTGTGTTTAATCCACCACCCTATCCCCTCATTAATGTTTTTGAGAAGACAGTGAAGAAAGAAGACATGTATGAATTATGGGCTCAGAACAAGATGTTTTATGCCAACTTAAGCCCTGATGACAGAATTCTCATGAATCAACTGAAGGGGGATAAGTGACTGCATATTATGACCCCTGATAAGGGAGGTGGTATAGTAATATTCAGTTCAGAGGATTATTCCAACATTATGCAGAATATTTTATTCAATGAAGAGAATTATGTACAAGTTTCTAAGAACCAAATAAATATTGCATATCAAAGTATTGATAGTTATTTAGAAGAATATCCCTCCTTAATTTTCTTACTAATTCCTATCCTAAGGTGCCAATTATATTCAGCTTCCCAAAAATACACAAAAGCATCACTGAACCGCCTTTTAGACCCATTGTTGCTCCGAGTGGCTCCAAAACACACAATTTGGCATTATTTGTACATACAATGATTAAGCATGTAGTGGAGAGAGCAACACATCCAGTTAAGGATTCCTGGGATTTTTAGGACAGCTTAAACAAAATCTATGGGCAGCTGATTTGGTATTTTTAACTACTGATGTGAAAAATCTTTTTTCTTGTATTCCCAAGCAAGAAGGATTAGAATTATTTGAAGAGACACTCTTTAAACCTTGTATGATGACAAAGTAAACCTGGTGTGTGAAATGATGGCACTTATTCTAGAGAATATTTTTTTATTCTTTGAGGGCCAATATTTCCAACAAACAAGGGGAGTTACCATGGGGGCTGCTTGCACCCCTATATATGCAAATATAGTATTATTAGGCTGGTAATTAAAATATGTATTCCACAAAGAATTTTGGAACAACATCCAGTTATATTGCAGTTTTTTGGATGACATCTTATATTTTGTGGAAGGGAAAAGTGGAAGATATCTCTAACTTTATTAACCACCTAGACGAAACTACCTCATTTTTGGAATTTACTTATAGCTACAACACTAGAGGTATACATTATTTGGACATGGCAGTTTCCCATACACCTACAGGTTTCAAACCTGATATATTTCACAAGAGTACTTTTTGTAATTTTTACCTTCATTATATGAGTAATCACCCACTTTCACAGAAAAAAACATGGTCAAAGGATAAGCTATAAGAATTGCAAGCATGACTTCAGATTTGAATGATGTGTGGCAGGAATTTTTCACATTAAGAGATCTGTTTTTAGAAAGGGGATACCCCAAACAGATGGTTGAACAAATTATTGGGGAGGTATATCTAGGATGGGGACAAAAATATAAGCCCCTCTTAGGGAACCACCCATTTACTAACATAGCCCCTATAGATCCTGGTGAAATGAAGATTTACGAGCATGCATGTATAGTGCAATACAGTCCTATAGCATATGAAGTGAAAAACATATTAAAAAAGAACTGGAGTATATTTAGGGTGAATGATAATGTGTTAACTGCAGTGGGAGACAAACCATTTTTTATTAGCAAGGTTGGCATGAATGTTAAACAACTTATGAAAAATAAGGTGAATTTACTGATAGAGGGTAGTCATGGTACAACACCCTGTGGGAGATGCTCTCAAAGTACTAATATTTTTAAAGCACCCCAAACCTACCTAGCTAATAAGATGGCATCTAGGGTTACATTTAAGAAAGGTAATTGTTTTACCACCAGAGTGGTGCACCTTGCTCTATGCGATAAGTGCAATGGATTTTATGTTGGGAAAATGGAGAGGGTGTTGAAAAGCAGAATCTATGTGGATGTAAATGACATCAAAGACAAGAAGGACACAAATACAGTATATAAGCATTCCCCTCACTTGTTCCAGTTTTATAGGTTTTAAATTTGGTATTCTGGATACAGTGGACATGTTGGGGGGGTGAGTGGAATAATTTATTAAGTAAAAAAGAGCTGGTGTGGCAACTCAGACTAGCAGCTAATTTTCCACTAGGTATAAATGATTCCTTGACTATTATTCCAGCCCCGAAAGAAAAATATATGAAACTTTAAGTATTTTAACATGTTTGAATATTAACATTTTGTTTAATTAATATTGTTCATGCGATTTTTTCACGTGATTTTTTTTTACCATATCATTGGCTCAATTATATGTATTATGTAACATGTACTGGTATAAAGATGGTTCTCAAATCAGTGTGCTTTATTCTGATAAAGTCTTCTATGTGAAAGATGAAAGTGTTTAATCTTGGTGTGTTTTTACTGCAAAAAATGGAGTTCATATACAGGCTTGTTTGGTGTATTTTCTATTTGGTTCCTGGTCTTCTGTTATTCACACTGCACCAGATATTTTGGATTATGGATAGGGAAGGTTTCTGTTGTTAGAATGCTGTCCCCATCCATGGGGAAGCAGGTCCTGCCATTAGTAACACAGCTTGTCACATTTTTATTTCCTGCCAAATAGAAAAGAACACCAGGCATGTATCTACTCCTACTCAAATTTATTTGAATAGGAGTAGTTTACTTGGTCTGGCTCAGGGTTTAATTGAGGCTATATGTCCTTCCTGTAAACTAGTTTTTCATAAATTTAAGTGGGATTCCTCTTTTCCTTATTTGCTTCTTCTCTGAAAAATCAGCTGGCAAGATTCTGTTACAGAACATCATGCAAGAAGGCCTAGAAAACAGATGCATTTTCTTTTCCTTGGATAGAAATGTTCCTGTTTGATTTTCCACCCTTTCCTTTGATATCTGGGGTACTTCTGAAGATTCCAAAGGAATCCCCCAAAGATCACTGTGGTGTCTCCATTCTGGCTCAGGAAACACTGGTTGTCCCTTCTTTTGGAAATGTCCAGGGGCAATTACACAAGCTTCCTCACAGACTGCATGTACTCAAACAAGAACAGGAGTGTTTGGTACACCCTGGTTCCAATCAATTTTATTTGACTGCCTGGACGATATAGTCTTAATTCCCTTTAGGCACCTATTTTCTGAAGATGTGCAATGGGTACTAATAAAGACAAGAAAGCATGCTATTAGGAAATCTATATTAGTAAATGGAAAAGGTTTTCTAGTTGGTGCCAGCAACATAACTAGCACTTATTCAGGGCTAGTTGTTCTCTGGTTTAAAAATATTTGTGTAACCTTTCTTACTCCTCCATCATGGTGCATTTATCAGACATTTAAGCATGTCTGCCCATGGATCCTTCTCTTTCAATGCATTCTCATGTTAAAATGTTTTGAAACAAGTTTTGCCTGAGGCCTCCAAGAAAACTGCTGGTCCTTCCTTGGGATACTAATTTTGTGTTAGAGAAGCTCACACTTGTTCCATTTGAACCAGCTAACCTACTGACGTAAGATTATTAATAAGGAAAATAGTTTTACTGATTGCTCTGACCATTTCAAGAAGGTTTTCTGAGTTGCAAGCCCTTACTATGAGTCAACTAAATCTCATTTTAAACAGATACAGTGTTTCTTTGAAAACTAATCTTTCTTTTATGTCAAAAGTGATATCCAAGTTTACTTTAAGCCAAACTATCCATCTCCTATTTTCTTTCCTGAACCTAAAAATGAAGAAGAAAGGATATTTCATACCTTGAATGTCCACAGATAACTCGGCTACTTGACAAAACTGAATCTTTCAGATATTAATATCAATTGATGTACTTCTATATCACTGTTGCACTATTCTTCACAGTAGAGATTTCCTGCCAAAGATCGCCCAATGTCTGGCCAGTATACCAAAGCCCTTAGATCTTGTATGTGTCGTGTGTCACATGTATGCTCCTTGTTCAGGATGTATGGCATAAAGGTGATATATGGATGCAGTTACCCAGAACTACTTTGCTTCCAGTACCAATGCCATTACTGCTTGTCTGCCTGAAAGTCCTTTTGCTTTGCTGAATACCTAGCCATCAGATAAGTGCCCCATTGAGGTCTTTTTTCTTTTTGGTCTTGTTCTTTTTTGGTTATCTAGAGTTCATTTCTTCCAAGAAGAGAAAATGTCAGTGTGGGAGGCAGGTTCCCCATGAAGATCATCATGAAGAGTGTCTTTTTTGGATGGGTGCTTCCCATAACCATAAGTCCTGTAACATTTGTAAAGTATTTGTGTCTAAGTCTCTTAGAAGTTGGTTGTCTTCCCTGGGCATCTATCTTGAGAACCAGAGGCTTAAACTGTTAGCCCAAGGTAGCATGGTGGAATCTTCTAACCTGGCTATACCATTAAGCAAGAAGAAGGCTAAGAAATCTTGGCCAGATTCTTTGGCTGTCCAGTCTCCACAGGATGCTTCTCTAGAAGCAGGTGATAGCTTTGTAGATCATCAAGTGTCTACATTGCATTCCTCTCCATGATCCCATTAGAGGCCAGAATGTATACTTCCTTTTGAGCATCCTCTAAAGCTTTGCAAATGTCTGAGCCGGATGTTGAGAAGGAACTATGAGATTCCACACATTCTTGTCAGGGAACAGATTCCAGGTACTCTTACTGAATCCTATCAAGGATCAAAACCTCTGGTTTTTGTTAGGGCATCCCTACCAAGAAAAAAGCAGAAGACTAAGCATACTTCTGTACACCCTAAGGATCCTCAAAGGGAATGAAAGGAGTTTACTCAGAGCCTGTTTAATGTCTTAATGGCCCTGAAACCTCCCTAGGGGGGTTTTGTGCCCACTGCCCCTTGGACTTCTTCCAAATGGGTTCGGGAACCCAATTTCTCAGATGAGGATTAAGAGTCTGATGACTGGTCCCAGATGCCATCATCTTTGGATTATGGTTCTGATGAAGAGTCTGTGAGCCCTGAGTATCCTTTTGAGGAATTGTCTTTTGGAGACACTACAGCTACAGTGATGGAATACTTTAAGTGGAATTCTTCTCATGTTTCTGAAATCCTGAAAAGGTATTATGAGCTACTTCAGGAGTATTCCTAAATCTTCTGCAGTACCTCCTGTGTTGGCTGCTCTATTAGACACCTTTATAGCTGCTTCTAAGTTTCCTGATTCTCAGCCTCCTGCTCCAAAGAAACCTGACAGGTTCTTTAAGGTCCCTGAGGATTGTCAATTCTTATATAAGTGTCCTTCTGCTGACCATGTTGTGGTGGCAGTCTCCTCTGATAAGCTTTCTAAACTTTTGCCATCTTTGAAGCTTCTGCTTCAGACAGGGATAGTAGGCAAATACAGAGACTTGATAAGATTTATACTGCTTCTGTTTTGGCCTTTAGGGCCGTCAATTACTAGGTCCACATGACCAGACATGCTCTGGCCTTGATTTCCCAGGCTTATCAGGATATTTCTGACCTCCCTGATTCTGAAACAAAATTGTCTGCCTTATTTATTTTGGATTCTGCCTCTCAGATGGCTCATCACTCTGTCAAGTGTAGCTGTGATGCTGCTGATGCATTTTCCAGAGCTGCTGTCTTTGGGTCTGTTATAAGGCATTATTCTTGGCTTCACCTGCAGTCTTTACCTGAAGACATTAAGGCTAAGTTGTTGGATGTTCCTTCGGATAATAAAATTCTCTTTGGGACTGCTGCTGATGATGATATGTTTAAGTCTTTTCAGGAAAAAGCTTATTCTTTGCAAGATGTTAAACATATTTTTGTTTCCCCATCCCTAAGTTCCAGAGGAACTATCCTACCAGGTCTGATTTGTTCTCAGACAGCTTTGTCAGGCCACCAAAGGCAGGGAGGGTGGTAGACGAGCTCCTCCTGTTGTCTCCCCCACCCACTCATTGGCCAGGTTCCTTTGTCCCTTTGTCTCTCCCTCTGTCTTCGAAACTGGCATATCATTACCTCAGATTCCTGGGTGCTATCTATCATCCATCAGGGTTACTTCATGGTGTGGGAGTCTCTTCCTCCTTTTTAAAGGATTCCCCAACCTCCTTTGGAGCAACTACCTCTTTTCACAGAGGTTCTTGGGTCCTTGGTAGACCAGGGAACTATTCAACCTGTCCCTCCTTCACAAGCAGGAAAGGGATTTTACTCCAGGATGTTTCTGATCCCTCAAAAGGAGGGCACTTGGAGATATTTTCTGGATCTCTCCTTGCTAAACGCCTTTCTTAAATTTCCTTCTTTTCAGATACTTACTCTTCAAACCCTGTTTCCTTTTGTACTACACCAGGCTTTTCTGTTGTCCTTGAATTGGAAGAATGTTGCCTTCATATTCCTATTCACCCTCTTTTCAGGAAATGTTTACATTTATTTGTTTCTTCCTCTCATTTTCAGTTCTCTACTTTGCTCTTTTGCCTCTCTACTGGCGCAAAAGTATTCACAAAATGCCTAGCTTCTGTGATTGTCTTTTGCAGGCTCCAAGGCTTTCAGATTTTTCCTTATTTAGCCTATGTGTTGTTTCAGACTCCTTCTCCCAGCTGCCTGTTACAAGGCTCTGGAGTTCACCATATCTCTCCTCCAAAGTCCAGGGTTCAATATCAGTTTTCAAAAGTCTATCCTAACTCCCTCTCAGGATCATGTGCATCTGGGTTGGCAAGATTCTGACAGTGCCAATGTTGGCCTCTCTTCCACCTCTGAAAGTTCTGTTCTTGACAGCTTTCTTTCAGTCTCTTCTTCCTCTACCTGCTATTCCAGACAGAGAGTTTCTTCAAGCCCTGGATTCATGTCCTTTTTTATTCCATTGTTCCATTTTGCCAGACTGCACTTGTGGAAGCTTCAGTGGTACCTCAAGCATACCCCTTGACCTCTTAGAACAAGATGTCTGGACAAAATTATATATAAAAGTGGGACAAAGACCCAAAAATAGGGACAAATTTTAAATATTGCTCTTACAAACTTAGACTGTTGATAGAATAACAGGTTTTGCATTAGCTTGAATTTTCCGAAGGATATCAAGTCTGAAACTCAGTCAGTCATTATTTTCCAAATTCAGTCTTTAATGATTTGCCACTAATTTACCAAATAAACACAATTTTATGGAAAACAGACTGAAAATATGAGGCAAAAATCTTGGCATTCTGTGAAAATCTGTGCAATTGAGAGATATGACTCAAGTCAAGTTGGCTTCAGCATTGCCACCCTCTGGATTTCAATGTGCCTTTCCTTTCTTGTCTAAAGCGGGAATTTGAGTGGTGGATTCAGCAGCTTTCTCTCAACCCAGGTCTGCCTTTCAGCCTCTGGTTTCTTCTCAAGAACTATTTATTGACACTTCAGACAAGGGGTGGAGGGCTTCCTGTGGTCATCTGAAAGTTCAATGTCTTTGGCATCCCTATCAGAAGTCAGACCATATCAACATCAAAGAGATGAGAGCTCTGATTCTGACCCTTCAGGCTTTTTACTCCATGCTTTCTCCAGGTCCTCTGAAGGCTTACACAGACAACACCACAGTGATGTGGTATGTCAACAAGCAGGGCTGCACAAAGTCTTACCTTCTCTGCAGGATAGCTCTTCAGGCCTGGGGTCTGACTCTCAGTTATCAGTTAATTCTTTGGGTAGTGTATATTCCCTCAGAACACAATCTAGTGGCAGAAGCCTTGTGCTGGTCCAAAACACAGGCCCAAGAATGGATGCTTCATAGAGACATGTTTCTGGACATAGGCCATTAGTGGGGTATTCTTCAGGAAGATCTTTTTGCCTCCTCTCTGAATAGACAGCTCCCTCTTTTCTCTTCCAGTGTGCCATGCCATCTGGCATGGAAGAAGTATGATCTTACTTTTCCATGGAATGGGATGTTTCTCTATACCTTCCCTCTCCTTCCCTTACTTCCAAGAGTCCTGCAGAAGATTCAGCTGGACTCCCCAAAAATTTGCTAGTGACTCCCTTTTGGCCAAGTCAGCACTGGTTCACCGTCTTAATGCATCTGGCCAGGGACAATCATCACAAATCACTCACCACTTGGACCTCATCACTCAGGACAAGGGGTCACTTATCCATCCTCACTTGTCCACTCTTCAACTGACACTGGGGGGTGATAGGGTTTTGATTCCTTTTAGCCACCTCCTTTCTGAGGATGTGGTTAGAGTTTTACAGGAAGCAATAAAATCTGCAACCAGAAATTTTTGTATGTCCAAATGGAAGAGATTTTCTGTATGGAGCCATGCTCATAACTTGGATCATTTTCCAGTGGGGGTCCATCCGGTTTTCTCCTATTTCTGTGAGTTGCTTCAGTCTGCCTTGGTCTATTCTTCTGTAAAGGCCTATTTTTCTCTATTTCTACCTGTCTACCCTTGAATCCACCTTTGGCTTCTTGCTTTGAGGTCAAACGGTTTCAAATTCATCCTGCATCTTAGGCCCCCAAGGAAGCCTATTCCTCCTCCTTGGGACCTCAGTTTTGTTTTAGAAAAAATGACCCAGGCTCCTGTTGAGCCTGCAGGTTCAGCTTCTCTGCAGCATTATACCTGGAAGATTGTCTTATTACTTGCTCTTACTTCTGCTCGGAAGGTGTTTGAGCTTCATACCCTTATGGGCATTCTTCCTTTTTTGTTTTTTTTCACAGGGACAGAGTGTCCCTTCCTACTAATCTTTCTTTTATGCCCAAGGTGGTCAATGAGTTGTCTTTGAATCAGGCAGTTCAACTCCCTTCCTTTTTTCTTTCTCTTCAGTCTGCTAATGAGAAGGTCTGATTCCAGAACATTGGGTTTGGCTGTTTCTAAGCAAGCCATCTCCTCCTAGATCTTAAGGCCATTTCATTTTGTTATTATTTTCATGGCAAATATCTGTCTACTTCCATTAGACCTCACTCCACTAGGACTGTTGCTGCTTCTGGTGCTTTCTTCAAGGGGTCAGATACCAATTCCATCACTGAAGCTCTTTCTTGGTCTTCAGTGCCTTCCTTTACTAAGCATTATAAACTGGATATGGTTTCTAGGGCCAGAGCAGGTTTTGCTCAAGCCATTTAGCATGGGTGTGTTGAGAGTTCCTTCTAGCCTTCCACTTCCCAATCCTTTTCTCGAGTTTTTGTATTCTCTCTACTGATAAGTATTGCAACACTGATGTAGAAGGCCATAGTACAGTTGTGTAAAATCTTACCATAACAGTAGATTACCTCATTTCACTGTTGCAGTATTCGCTTCCACCCTCCAACTCCTTTTTTCTTTTGGATTTTGTTTTGGTTTCCCTCCTGGCTGAGGTTCTTCCTTTTCCATCTACATTTTCTCCTTCTGGATGTGCATAGCCTCTTTTTTCCTATGGAGACTGCGCTTCACTGGGGCAATTCAGTCTGGAGTAACTGCATCTGTACGTCACCTTTATGCTCTACCTCATGAACAGGGAGCAAACGTGTGACATACAGCATGTACAAGTTCTAAAGGCTTTGGTATACTGGCTATATGTTGGGCTATCCTTGCCAGGAGATCCCTACTGTGAAGAATACTGCAAAGTGAAGAAAAAGACATCTACTGTTATGATAAGATTTTACACAGCTGTACTATCATTTCTTGTGAAGGTAAGAAGAAGGGGCAACCTTAGACAACCATTTGAAAATAGTCTGTTTAGACAAAGGCTATTACCTTTTGTTATACTCACCACAGTAAAACTATTCCACTCTACCAGGACTTTGGCTTCATCTATGGCTTATTGGAAAAGGTTGGATTTGAGAAGTATTCTAGAAGCTGCAACTTAGTCCTCCTTCCAAACTTTTGCAAAGCACTATAAGCTTGATTCCTTCTTTAGGTCTAGATCAGGCTTTTCTAGGACTATTCCCCAGATGATCTTGGGCTATTCCCCTTCCACCTCCCTAGTGTGGTAAGCTATGGTCATCTACCCATAATAGCTACAGCTACTACAGCTACTGCAGCACTGATCAATATGATTAACATAGCAGAGTTGTGCAAATAAATGTACCTTAATAGCAGATGTTCAAATGATCACCACTGAGTAGCCAGTCCCTCCCTCCACCCAACTTTTTTGGTGTGTTGTTTATTCCAGGGTGTGGACATTTGTTTCTTGTTACTCCTAGCATTGTCCTTTAGGGGCTTAGCCTCCATCACTCTCTCTCTTGGCATGAAAACTCTGAAGTGCTTGCTACCCAAACCTGACTTTTTAGTCAACTCAACCTGACTGATGGTTTTGGAAGCATGGAAGGTGCCCTGAGGTTTTGGAAGTTTTGCAACCTGGCCAGTCATTATATCCTATACAGGTTATAATTCCTATAGCTAAGGCTACTGCAGCAGTGATATTTTGAACATCTATTGCTATGGTAAATTTAGTTGCACTATTCTACTTATTTAGAATGCAGTACATACTGTATTCTGTTTAGATGTGGAAGCCATACATTGCATCTTTTTTTAGGTTGTATCTACTAAATATGCAAGAGACCAATCTTCTTCTTTGGAACTATACAACAAACAAGTAGTCTTTTCAGTAGCAGTCCTCAAAGTTGGGAAATATTAAAGAAAAATATAAGTCCATCATTTCATAGTTTGCCAATGATCATCATATCATGAAAGAGGAACTAGCAAGATTAACTGATACTGTGGCTCCATTGTCTATGCTGCATATAAGGATTCTTGGTTGAAAGGTTAAGGACCTGCAGGCAATGATACAGAATGGTAGACTTGGCACTGGTAGTGTAAAAATAAATCTTTGGCTAATGAGAAGAGAGGGCTGAGAAATGGGGGTGCTTAGGCACAGGTTGGTCAGGAATGAAAAAGAAGGGCTACACAGGGTAGAATAACAATCTTCTTAAAGGACAACATCATATGTATCACAAGGGATACACCACCTCCATAGGTATCACAAGGGATAAGAAACTAAGAGTAATGCTACTCAACGCTAGAAGTCTAAACCTCAAGATGCAAACTCTCCTTAGCATGGAGAACATCGATATCTGTGCAGTAACAGAAACCTGGTTCAAGGCTCCCGAGAGCACCCCAGCACTACCAGGTTATACCTCATACCATGCTTTTCGGCCCCAAAACTTGGTCCGAACCATAAAAGGAGGGGGAGTATCAATATTAGTCAAAGATACCCACACCTCCAGGTTGGTGGCACAGCACGAAGCATCAGAGACTATCCATGTGCAACTAACTGTGGGTAAAACTGCCTTCCAGTTTATAGCCTGCTACAGACCACCCTCCCAAACACAGGAACCCCACTTGGCCTTCCTGAGAATACTGGAAAATATGAAGGTCTCTCCAAACACCATTATATTGGGCGACTTCAACTACCCAAACATAGACTGGGAGCATTACTCTAGCTCCAACACCCTAGCCCAAAGGTTCCTAGAATTTATAAACTCAAATGCTATGGAACAACTTGTTACCACTCCCACAAGAGGGGAAAACCTACTGGACCTGATCATCACCAACATGGGGACACTATGCTCCAGACCAGAAGTGTATCCCTCACTGGTAAGATCAGACCATAAACTAATCTCACTGGATATTCACGTCCCGTCCCCACCCCCTGCCCAGAAAACCACAGTGTAAAACTTCTCTAAAGCAATTTCCACGCCTCAAAACCGAGGCTAAATCCTTCAAAGTCCCCGGCCTGTGGAAAATACGCCCAGACCGCAGAATCCTTTATAAACGCATTCTATGAACACCTTCAGGAATGCATGGATCATGCAATCCCAAATAAAACCAAGACCCAATCCTCCAAAGGCAGACGTCCTGTCTGGTGGACCCCAGCCATAAACAAACTATACAATAGAAGGAGGAAGCTACTACATGATAGAGAAAAATCCCAAAAGGAAGGCATCTCTGATCAGTATTAGCAAAAACTACGGGCACTCATAAAATCATCTAATGCCAGCTTCGAAGGAAAAATTGCACAGGACACTAAGGATAATCACAAGGCTTTCTTTAGTTATGTTAGGAACCTGGGTGGGAATTCCCAGATATGTTCAGAATTAGTCCAAAATGACAAAAAATACACCGAGCCCACAGACATTGCCAACATCCTAGCTGACAGGTTCAGTGCAAACTTCTCCCCCCCCCCACCAAAAGGGCAAATATCTATCCCAACAGAGTGCTGCCCCCCTGACATCTCAGATGCTCAGGTAAGAGCCGCCCTCTCCAAAGCAAAAAACACAGCATCAATGGGACCAGATGGTGTCCCGGGCTGCGTCCTACATGAACTCCAAGAAGAGCTAAACCCAAACATAAAACTACTGTTCAATCTTAGCCTTACTACAGGATATGTACTCAGAGTGGAGTACAGCAACAGTGGTCCCTCTCCACAAAGGTGGTGCCTCAACGGATCCTGGAAACTATCGCCCCATAAGCCTGACTAGCTTGGTCTGCAAAGCTATGAAAAGGATCATCATGGACCTCATAAATAAAGATATTGGGGACCTACAGACACTGGATACTACCCAGTTTGGCTTTGTTAAGGGCAGCTCCTGCCTCTTAAACCTGGTCGATTTCTTTGAAACAGTCACCAAGGCCATTGACGAAGGTGGTCCACACAGCCTACCTGGACCTAAAGCCTTCTACAATACCCCCCCACCGGGCATTATAGATAAGCTCACCAGCTTAAATATAAACCCCTATGTCACTAGATGGGTTGCAAACTGGCTCAAGAACAGAACCCACATGGTTAGAATTGCTGGAGCCATGTCAGACTCCAAACCAGTTACAAGTGGCGTCCCACAAGGCTCAGTCCTGGGACCTCTTGTTCGGTATATATTTTACAGGCCAACACGGAAGGACTGTGGCTGACCAAGTTCAGATGACTGCAAACTGGGCGCCATAATCAACTCTCCAGCCGACACAAGCATCCTCCAAAAGGGCCTCATAGAAACAGACAAATGGTGCCAGAGCCATGGCCTCAAGCTAAACGCCAAAAGTGTATAGTCATCCCCTTTGGCAAAACAGTGCTCACAAATTACCACATAGGTGGTAATCCATTAAGTACAGAAGAAGTCATTAGGGACCTGGGGACCCAAGTTGATAGCAATCTCTCATTTGACAACCACGTGGCCAAAGTGGTTAGAAAAACATTTTATATAGCCCACCTAATCATGAAGGGATTCACATCTAGATCAGGGAGGTCACCTCTTTACTCATCCCTCATCAGGCCCATAATTGAGTACAATGCCCTTTTGGGATGTACCTTACCAGACACCTGCAGCAACTGGAAAGACCCCAAAAGTACCTCACCAAGAGGATCAAAGGGCTCAAACAGATGCCATATGCTGCCCGGTTAAAGAAACTCCAGCTCTACTCAGTGGCATACCGCCTGCTCAGAGGCGATCTGTGCCTGACGATAAAGCCATGTCCAACCCGAATTAATGGACATGCTGCACCTCAGAAAATCCAAATCCCATCGAAGACTTGAACCTCAGCACTGAAATAAATAGGACATGCTGGAGGGACAGATTCATAACCCAGAGGCTCCCTTCACTCTGGAATAAAATCCCAGTCCAAGTTAGGCAGAGTCCCACATTGACTCTCTTCAAGAGGAATCTTGATGAGTGGATGGGAGATCGTGAGAGTTTTACCCGGCTATCACTTCTGTGTCACTGTTAGACAGAGGCACAGTATACTAACCTCAAAAAAAGGCATAGCAAAATTAATTTAAAATGGGTGGCGAAAGCCAAACACACTCTGGCTAGGCTTATAAATGCCCTAGGGCAGATAGCCTAGTATGAACCTATGAACCTATATCTGAGTTAAAAAAGGAGTGAGATCACCAACAGATGGTGTTGTTAGTGTTTGAATCTAAGTTAAATATTCTGGCAGCTAAGGTAGAGGAACAGGGTGTGAGCTGGTGGATTGATAACCTGATAGACTGAAGACTAGAAACTAGCGTCAGTGGAAGAGGTTAATAGTCATGGATGATCTAAATCTGCCAAAAGCAGACTGGGGAGAGCCCAGGCTTTATAGTGAAGAGGGGGTGAGAATTGATTGAGGAGGTCCTGGGCAAAGAGTTCTCCATCTGTTGCATGATTATACTGGAAAGGACTGGACTACATGGAAAGAGACATGGAAGAGCTCTCTGATCACATAGCCCAGGCTGGTATGACCCTGACTCAGAGTAGCATCCTGCCCTCACCAAGAATGATACCACGGTATAAAGAAAAGATTCTCGATTTCAACAATTGGCTAGGTTTCTGGTGTCATTCAAAGGGGATCCAGTGTCTGTCCGCCTGGGATGACATGCTTGACAAGCCACTCTGCTTCGCTAGAGATGGCTTGCACCTGTCACCCTTAGGCTTTCGAATACTTGCCAAGGCTCTTGCCACCCCCATAGTGCCTTTTTAAGGCAAGGCTCAAAAGACAAACCCACCGCCATAAATAGCACAAGTAACAAAAAACTAAGGGTAATGCTACTCAATGCCAGAAGTCTAAACCTCAAAATGCATGCACTTGAGGCACTCCTCAGTACGGAGAAATTCGATATATGTGCAGTAACAGAAACCTGGATTAAGGCTCCAGAGAGCACCCCAGCACTACCAAGCTACAACTCATACCATACATTTCGGCCACAGAACCCAAACCGAAATACAAAAGGCGGGGGCATATCCATATTCATCAAGGATACCCACACCTCCAGGTTAGTGGCACAGCACGATGCTTCAGAGATCATCCACATGCAACTAACAATGGGCAAAACTGCAATTCAAATTGTAGCTTGCTACAGATCACCCACCATGTCCCAGGACCCCCATTCCACGTTTTTGGAAACATTGGGAAACATAAAGGTCCTACCAAACACCCTAATATTAGGTGATTTCAATTACCCAAACATTAACTGGGAGAACTACTCAAGTACTAACTCCCTTGCTCAACTTTTCCTAGAATTTATAAACTCAAATGCCCTGGTTCAACTGATCAACACTCCCACCAGAGGTGACAACATATTGGACCTGGTCATCACCAACATGGGCAACCAGTGTTCCAAACCAGAGGTCAACCCCTCGCTGGTTAGATCTGACCATAAACAAATCACTTTGGATATCCATATTCCGCCCCCACCCCCAGACAAGAAAGCCACCATGAAAAACTTTTCAAAAGCAAACTTCACGTTACTTAAGACCGAGGTGGAAAGTTTCAAAGCCGCCATGCTGAAGGATAACACTGTCCAAGCTGCAAAATCATTTACTAATGCATTCTACAGGCAGCTACAAGAATGCATGGATCGTGCCATCCCAAGCAAAACCAAGACTCACTCCTCCAAGAAAAGGAAACCAGTCTGGTGGACTCCTGCCATAAACAAGCTATACAATAGAAGGAGGAAACTAGTACAGAAAAGAGTAAAATCCCAAGAAGGGAAGACATCCCTGATCAGTATCAGCAAGAAACTACGATCCCTCATAAAATCATCCAAGGCGAGCTTTGAAAGAAAAATTGTCAAGGACTGCAAAGATAACCACAAGGCATTCTTTAGCTATGTCAAGAATCTAAGTGGCAATGCTCAGATCTGCTCAGAGTTAGTGCAGAATGGCACAAAATATACTGAACCAACCGATATCGCCAACATCCTGGCAGACAGGTTCAGAGCAAACTTCACCCCCCTCTCACCCCCAAAAGGGCCTATAACCATACCAGAAGAATGTAGTCCCTGAAATCACAGACACTCAGATTAAAGCAGCTCTCTCCAAAGCCAAAAACTTAGCATTAGTGGGGCTGAACGGTGTCCCAGGCTGTGTCCTGCACGAGCTCAAAGATGAACTAACCCCTCACCTAAACACATTGTTCAAACTCAGCCTCTCCACAGGCTACGTACCCATAGAGTGGCACACAACAACGGTTATTCCACTCCACAAAGGTGAAGCCACAACAGACCCTGGGAACTATCGCCCTATAAGCCTGACTAGCTTGGTCTGCAAGGCTATGGAGCACATCATCATGGAACTCATTAACAGAGACATTGGGAACCTCCAAACACTGGACCCTACCCAGTTTGGCTTTGTTAAGGGCAGATCATGCCTCCTAAACCTGGTGGACTTCTTTGAGACAGTTACCAAGGCTATAGACGAGGGAAAGGTGGTACACACAGCCTACCTAGATCTTGCTAAGGCCTTCAACACCATTTCCCATTCTGGTATTATAGACAAGCTCACCAACCTGAACATAAACCCCTACATCACAAGATGGGTTGCCATCTGGCTCACAGACAGAACACACATGCTGAGTGTTGCAGGAGATAGGTCCGACTCTAGACTGGTTACACGTGGCGTTCCTCAGGGCTCAGTCCTAGGACCCCTCCTGTTCAGCATATACTTCTCAGTGGTACAGGCAAGCACAGGAGGACTATGTCTGACCAGGTTCACAGATGACTGCAAACTAGGGGCTATAATTGACTCTCCAGCTGACACAGACATCCTCCAAAAGGGTCTCACTGAGACGGATACCTGATGTCAAAATCATGGCCTCAAGCTAAATGCCAAAAAGTGCATAGTCATCCCCTTTGGAAAAAACACAGTACCCACAAACTACCAGATAGGTGGTAGTCCCCTAAATATGGAAGACATAATAAGGGATCTGGGGACCCAAGTAGATAGTAATCTCACCTTTGATAATCACATTGCCAAAGTGGTTAGAAAATCCTTCTACATGGCCCACCTAATCACAAAAGGGTTCGCATCCAGATCAAAAGAGGTCATTGTGCCCCTCTACTCATCACTCATCAGATCCATCTTAGAGTACAATGCCCCATTTGGAATGTACCTTACAAGACACCTGCAACAACTGGAAAGACCACAGAAGTACCTCACCAAGAGGATCAATGGCCTCAAACAGATGCCCTATGCAGCTCGACTGAAGAAACTCCAGTTGTACTCGATTGTATACCGCCTACTCATAGGTGATCTCTACCTGACATACAAGGCCATGTCCAACCCAGAATTGATAGATATGCTCCACCTAAAGAAAACCTTATCCCCTCGAGCCACACACTCTAGGGATCTAAACCTCACCACAACAATAAATAGGATGTGCTGGAGGGATAGATTCCTGTCCCAGAGACTTCCCATGCATTGGAACAAGATCCCAATCTACATTAGGCAGAGCTCCTCGCTAACACTCTACAAAAGAAACCTTGAAGAGTGGATGGGAAATAGAAAGTTTACCACAGGGATCACTTCAGTGGCTCTGCTGGACAGAGGCACAGGGAACTAATCTAAGGGGTGGCGAAAGCCAACACATTCTGGCTAGGCTTATAAATGCCTTTGGGCAGATAGCCTAGTACCCACCTATGAACCTATGAACCTAATTCTTGAGAGGTCCTAACTGATGCTGAGGATGTCATGGATGTGCAGAGGCAGTTTCAGCCAAATGAGATCATGCCATTGTGTAGTTTTGTGTAGGAAAGAAGGCTAAGATACAAAAGACAGTGATGGTAGTAGGACTTTAACAGAGTAGATTAAGCTATGTAGGTATGGTAGTCAGAGATAATGTATCAAACTGTGAGCCAGTGGGTCAGGAATGAAGTGTTCAAGGCTACAGACAAAGCTGTAAGAAATGGGCAAAAAGAAGAGTAATATAGCTACATAGGAATGTGAGACTCGCAATTAGACATTGAGACAGAGCCTACAAGTGGCAGAAAAGGGTGGGAAGGTAGAAGACACAGTGCAAGGAGGCTAGCAAAAAGGAAGTAAAGATGGTAAGGCCAAAAAAGATTAAATATGAAAGATAGTTAGCAGAAAGGATTAAGAAAGGAAACAAGGCTTTTAGCTAGTACAGTGGCATAAGAGGGATATACCCTAAGTACAGCCAAGGTCACTTGGATTTAATTAGCAGCTCAAGTATCAGAGGCATTTGCAGGGATGGATGGATGGGTATGGTTGTCCCAGGGGGAGGGAGTGCATTCATTTAGGCATTCCCTGTGGGGATGCATGATCCATAGAAGGCATTAACCCTCAAATGTAACAGGTGAATGCAGGAAAGGGGGGATTCCAACTGGTAAGTCATAAATGAAAAAAAATCTCCCAGAGAAAGATGTCAGAGGCATGACTTCCAGCACACCTTTTGGTTTAGTCCTGGCCCCAGCCTTTGATCAGAGATAGTCCTGGGACAGTAGTATAGGTTGGTAGACCTGGAAATTGGACAGAGGCCCTGGGGTAACCAGTACGAAAGAAGCAGAAGGGGAATGAAAAAAAGGACACAAGGGTTTTCTGTTATACAGCAGAAATTATTAAGGGAAGAAAAGTACTAACCATGCAGAACAAATGTGGTAAGAAGATCAGGAAGCCTGGTAAAAGGAGAGGTACAGAATCAGTACTTGTCTTTAATATTCCCAAAGACACCGTGGTATAGAGGACAGAGATTTGGTGGAAGATGGCTGTACTCAGGGAAAAGAAATTACAAGGACCAGATGACCTATCTCCCAGAGATCTCAGAAATCTGCTCATTGTCTTCACAGATCCTATGACAGAGACCTTAAACAGTGCTACTGAAGAAGTGCCAGAGGATTAGAAGATATAAATTGTCATGCCACTGTATGCAGGGAGCAGAAATAATGTGTAGAATGCTCAAGCATGTTAGCTTAACAACAGTGACAGAGAAAGTAATAGAGAGAAACCCGAAGAGAAGAGCATAAAAATTTCTAGTGGACAATCTCAGGACACCAACCAACATGGGTTCATGGTCAGGAGGAGCCGACAGCCAAGTCCAGTCCAGTCTGAGTTATAATTGAACATATTAGTGACTGCCAAAATATTTAGTCTACTTGGAGTTAAGCAAAGTCTTTGATGCAGTCTCACACAGGAGGTTGAATCAAAAACTAAAAGGGTTGTGAATAGGACCAAAACTGGGGAATTGAACTTGATAGCTGCATGTTTTAATGGCAGGAAACAGAGCTGTGGTGAGAAGGACAATATCAGGACTTGGAAAACTGATTAGTGGAGAACTGTAAGGTGTCTCAAGAGTCTAATACTATTCAATGTGTTTGTCTCAAAGAATACAGAACTGGATTAAATTGTTTTCTGACACAGAAAGGTAGGTGCAACAGTGAAGGATTTAAAAAGGCTTAACAAGTGGGCAGAAATATGTCATTTAGGAGTTCAATACAATGCAAATGCAAAGTTATAAATTTAGGCCGCAACAATGCTGCTGCAAAGTATCAGCTAAATAGAGTGGAACTGGTGGCAAAACAGCAAGAAAAAGATATGATTTTGTTTATTACCCAGGGACTGTAGAGACGGAAACAGAATAAGAAGAAAGTAATAGCAGCAAACAGAATGCTGGGATGTATCCTCAGTGAGGTACATTCTATAAGCAAAGAAGTAATGCCTGCAAGAGATGGGATCCAGAGAAAAGCTACTAGAAAGATCCATGAGGCAGAAGGAAAGGACTATGGCCACATAGCTAAGAAAGTAGAACTCTTCTCAACTTAGACTAGATGAGATGAAGGGACATTATACTGGTGCACACAATTATGCCATAGAGATGTGAAGGGGTCATTCTGAACAAGAAGAAGGTGAAACTAACAGCAAATTGCAGGGAATAGCCTCTTCTTAGAGCTCCAAAAGTACTTTTTCACAGAAAGGGCTGTGGAGTCATGGAAAGTACTACATGTGAATGGGTGATGGAGGGAGTCAGCACGGGCATTCAGACATGCATAAAACTGGTGTAAAAAGGTTAAGGGTAAGATAAAGGTAAAGAGTAGATACTTTAAAGCATGATGTCTCCTCTTGCCATTATCAAATGCAATGCAGTGCAGTGTAATGGCTTGAAGGTGCTGCACTCACTGCTTAAAATTTAGATTATTTGAGAAATACATGTAAAAGATGAAGATAGTTCTCATATATATCAGGCTCATACTAAATTCAAGTCAGGACAGATGCATCTAATGAAATTTGAATGCTTCTTATTGTCAACTTAAGTGAACCATTAGGAAGCCCAAAGCTGATTATGAACTTAACATAGCCAGTAAAACCAAAACAACTACAAATCTGTTTTTTTTTTTATTGTATCAGGAAGTTAATAACCAACACCAAGCAATGTAAAGTAACAGTCCTCAACAATATTACCCACTCTGATTTTGACTATATAAGCTGACAAGTTTAGTTCAAAATTTCCATCCAGAGTTACAGATATTCTATAATCCCATTCACCCTCCTTTAATTACTATGGAACAAGTTCTATCAGCCCTTTCTAGAGCAGGAAACACCTCATCGATGGGGCCTGATGATATACCAGGTTTTCTGAGTATCAGTACCAAATATAGTCTATCTGAACCCTGTTTAACAGCTTTAATCCAAGTCTCTCCAATACTTACATTCCTGAAGCCTGATACACAGCTTTTCTAATTCCGTTACACAAGGGTGGTCCAAAAATAGACCCTGGCAACTATTAGTCCCAATAGCCTCATACTACAGCTATGAAATGTATTATCTTAGACCTCTTTAATATGGATATTGAAAATCTCTTAACCCTGGACCCCATCAGTTTGGATTTGTCAATGGAACATCATACCTCTTTAACCTTATTATTTTCTTTGAAAACATAACTGAAGCAATGGAAAGGTGTTATGCAGTATTTACAATATATCTGGACCTGGCCAAGGCTTTTGCCATTATTCTCCATGCAGGTATTATTAATATATGTGTAAATCTGTGTATATATCCTTATGATGTATGGCAGATAGCTAACTAGTTGTCTGTTAGAACTCATGAGGTTAGAAGAACAAGTACCACTTCTGAAAGCAAAGATATAAAGAAGTAGTGTACCAGATGGTTCAGTGATGAGCCCCTCTCCTATTTAGCATCTGTTTCTCAGTCTTGGCCTATGGTTATCTAAGTTTACAGTTGATTATAAATTTTGAGTGCTATTTGATCATCCACTGACTCATAATTGCTCCAACATGGGTTAGACCATGTAAACATTTGGTGCAAGAACAGTGGTCTCAAATTAAATGTTTAAAAATGTAGCAAATTTCATTTTGGTAAACAAAATGTTTTCACATGTGATGTAGGTGACACGGTTCTCTGATCACACTGATTGTTGTAAAGGATTTAGGCACTTTTGGTGACAATTTTATTGTTTGCCCATCATATCTCTGCAGTAGTTTGGAAAGCCTTCTCTCTGGCTCATCTCATTTACAAAGGCAGTTCTACTAGATCCAAAAATGTTTTAATTCTCCCTTACTCATATTGCATTAGGCACATTATTGAATATAATGCCCCTTTTGGCTTGTGATTGTCTAAACATATCACTCAACTTAAGAGACCTCAGAGACTCATAAATAAAAAGATCAATGACCTCAAAAATTGCATGTATCAGGACTTTATTAGCCATGTCTCTGGGTTTAATTTCTTATAGACTCCTTCATGAAGTTCTGGGTCTAGTCTTTCAAGCCATGGAAGATCCAACCCTTTTTGATCTCTTTTTCCACCGCAGAACAAATGGTACCTCACTTAACTGGTTAAAGGAACTAAACCTTCATCAATGTATAACTAAATCATGTTGGCATGATATATCTATATCCTCCTGTATCTCTCACCTCCCTCCTATAGGCTAGAGATAAGTCAAGAATATGTTTCCACACTCCCAGGAACTGTCAATAAACAGGCAGGCTGAACAAAGTCCAGGAAAGTTCTTAAAAGTGTACACACACCAAAAAACGCTTCCACATTTGACAGTCTAGATTTGTTTTTAGCAGTTTTTACATGGTTTAATGTGAAAGTGTTTTTTGGTGTGTATACACCCTTAAGAACTTTCCTGGGCTTTATTCAGCCTCCTGTTCATTGACTGTTCCTGGAGGTGTGGTTTTATTTCTCTGAGCTTTTAAATTTAGTGTTTAGAAGAGTTTTCATGGTTCTGAAGAAGTCTATGTTTAGACAAAAGCACTTAACCATGAATTACAGTGGTTTTACCAATAAAGGATTGTTTCTTTCTACAGCAACTGCAAACTGAAATGGTTTTTACCATTGTTGGATTCATTTGCTCTTGTCTTTGGCTTCCTGGTCCGTTGTTTGTTCTTTGCTTGGATTTCTGTTCCAGTTCCAGGTATTTCTCTGCTTTTTGTAAGTTAATGAGTTACTTTACTCATTAAAGTCTTGTGTCACATCCAGGTATTTTGCTAGGAGCATTCTAGTAAACCCTTCCGTTTTCATATATTACCTATTCATATTTACAATTATTATTCTAAAACTGTGGTATATAATATGCTACTGAAATGGTCCATCTTAAAAGAATGCTGAATAAAATGGATAACTGTACTGATATTTGATATCTGCATAGTGCAACTAAAGAGATTTTGAACGTTGGTCATGTATTATTTATTTATACTTCTCTTAACATCTCAAAAATCAAGTTGCACAGAGAAAACTACTTAGCTCCCACCTGAATGAACAAAATGCTGCTTAACATTATGTACAATGGTTAATGAGATATAGTAAGTAGCTTACACAGCATTAAAAATAATCTAATTTAAAGATTGGTTTCTACTGAACAATTTGTCATTTACAGTTCATTAGTAGCTCTTAGGATTAGCCGCAGTGGTGCAGTGGTTAGCATTGTCGCCTCACAGCAAGAGGTTCTCCCATTTGATTCTCGGCTGGAGCGCCTTCTGTGTGGAGTTTGCATGTCCTCCCCATGGTCGAGTGACATTAAAGACATTCAGGTAGGTGCGAGCGTGAATGGGCGTGCCTTCGTTGAAGGTTGGGCGTCGGGCTGGCAACTCAGCACCATACAAATTCACTGCCAATCATGAGTGGACTGGAGTTCCACTGTGGCGACCCCTAACCGGGAAAACCCAAAAGTCAGTAGCTCCTAGGATTCTAGAGGTAGGAACATTTGTTTCAACTATGAATATGTATCCTGACTTTGTCAAGAAGTTCAAAATGCAACATTAGAAGTTACAGTGCAAACTCTTACCTCTCAACATCTGTGCATTAAAAATCATAGCAGTGGCTTTTGAAAATCATATCAGAGAAAGGAGCACTTTTTATTTTTCACAATAGAAGCCCTTTATATTGCAAACTGTATATAGTTAGTGGTAGGCCATATTTCTATAGTGTTAGTTTATTTATTTAATAAGGTATGTACCCATAAGCAGTTCTGACTTTGGGAGGAACATAAGAAATTCAGGACGAGCAAAGAAAATCTGAGGACCTTAATCATAAATTGAGAGGTGTGCTGTATGAACTCCAATGGAGGGAATGAGTTATGTTGATTCAGGAAGCTAATCTTGTAACTGGAAAATGTTTATTTCACTTGACAATGAATGAATGTTAATATGGAATATATGAACAACTTGTATGTTCATTTAGAGAAGGACAGAGTCAATGGAATGTATAAAGCAGTGATTTATAGAAAAGACACCTACTCAAATTGCTTTCTGCACTATAGTAGTTCCCATCCAAAGCACCAGAAGAGACCTGTTGTGAAAGGACAACTTGTTAGGGCAGCACGGATGGTAACAACACATCATGAATGTTTAGACGAATGTGTTACATTACGTACATTGTTTATCAACAGGGAATACTCTAGTACCGTGGTGGACGCATTAATACAGGAGGTAGTTGTGAAAAGGTTGAATGGGCATTTTAAGCCCATCCTTGATCAATCAAAATTAATTGTGATTCTTTAAGTTCAGGACACTATGACACGGAGTTGGTACAACAGGAACAAAATGATGTAGTGCAGATAGAGTCTGGCTTTTCTAAAGTGCTGGTGATTACTTTTTCCCAGGATTATAGAGCAATTAGGGATTTATTTATGAAAAATTGGCCCATTATAACAGAGGACCCCCACATTAGGACCCACATGGATGAGAAACCCAAAGCTGTGTATCGAAAACAAGAGTTTCAAAGATATATTCAAACCAGTTATGTACAGGTCTATCCAAACAAATTTGGGTATGTCAAAATGTGGGGCATGCCATTGGTGTCATAAGATCAATATTGCTGACAGTTTTTACTTAAGAGATGTTAAATATTTTGTAAAAAGCAGATATACTTGCAATTCAAAAGCAGTGGCCTATTTAGCTGTATGTAATTCTTGTCCAATATTTTATATTGGAAAAACCGAGCGGCGTCTCACTCAAAGAATATATGAACATGAATATGCCATAAAGAAAATTAATTTAAATAATGCTTTGGCTAAACATGTCAGTGAGTTTACTAGCCATCAATTCCTTTTTATGGCTATAGACCACGTAAGCATAATGGAAAAGGAACCATGGGGGGGCATATCTAGAACTCAAAGAACTAAAATGGCAAATTAGAGTTCAAGACGATAAGTGGCCAGGAATTAATGAACGCACTTCCATAGCACCTGTATTAAAATTAAAAGCATTACAAAGAAAGAAAATTGTTTAATGGCATGCATTTTAAGTTATTTATGTGCAATGTATAATTGTTCAGTTTTTTACGTTATTATAATGTTTATTTATGTGCGAATACTTAAATTTTTCTTGTTTAAAATCATTTTTGCTGCAACATTATTTAATTTCTTACATTTCTTACATTTTTCACATTTTTTATATGTAAAAAAGAATTTTATGACATTTTAAACAATTCTAAGTTTTAAAAGTTTTAAATATTTTAAATGCCAATTCAGTATTTTTTTAAAATGTACATTGCTGCAGTATTTCAATTTTTTGTGAGCAAATCCACATATTGGGTTGATAATATGTATTTAGATAGACTCAAATGGTAGTATTTATTTATATGCTAATTTATGTTAATGAGAGTCCAATGGGAAACAAAGTGGTGATATAAAAGGAAATGATGTAACACATTTTAAATGTCTGAGGAAGTTTAACAGAGATTTAAACGAAAGTGCTAACATTGTTTGTTTTGTCATTAAAGTATCTATTTTTTAGCATTCGTGTTCGTGGTTTATAGCTGAAGGGACATGGTGCATTTGCATTTATTGGATTTAGTTTGTTTGTTGTTTTCGTTTATCACTTGACAATGAAAGAGGTGACATTGGAGGCCTACTTTAAGAAATTCAAATCACAAGTGCAACAACATTCTTGTATCAGATGTTGAAAACCACCATACAACCAATGCATTCTTTGTTATAATTGGTTGCATCATTTCTGGTCTGTCATTAGTTTATGAGTCTGTGGCAGATTTGCACCTTCTCTATATTCATTTGGCAGTTAAGACAATTAAGAAATCAAGATCTGCAATTCATGACAATAGGGTTACATGAAAATACAAATGGAAATTTAAGTGGAACTAAATGAGTTAGTCTTCCTCAAGCAAATATATTATGCAAACTTTAAAGAAAGGAACTTGTTGGCCAAAATAAAATCTCCAAGAAATCCATGAACTTGGTTTGTCATATGTGTTTCATAATACTGCAATTTGTTTGTTCACTATTCTTAGTCTTCCTGCTCTGGTGACTTTAGGTGAATGTGTTTTCAGCATATAAAAGCAATTTAGAAATATTACCATTCTTCAGTGCAACAGTAACGTAATATGACAGATGGAATTTTTCTTGATTATAAAAAAATAACAACATCAACAACAAAACCTCTATAGCCAGGAAACCATTATTTTTTTCCCTGCAGGGGCAGCTGCGTTTCAGGCCTTAGGGCTATACTGTCTCCCTCTCTCTCACGGGCCTTGATTGTAGGTATAAACAATGCTGACTTCAGTACTTTCTCCTGCCCATCCATTCATCCACCCATGGTGTCCATTGCCCAGCCTTTTTTCGCCCCTTGATATGTGAAGGCTCACAGTTAGTCAACACAGCAATACTCTACAACATTCCATGTGTCAGTGACAAATTCTGACTTTTCCTGCATGAGATGGGGTCCTGTTCCAGGTGATTGCAGGGTCTTAACTTGGGACCTAGTGGTCAGGAGGTGTAGCAACAAAGAACAGTCATTATACTGTAGCTGGTTCTGACATTGAAAGGCTGGTAAGGGGACCCAAAACTTTAAGTCTCACTGTGCATGCAAGGATTGAGCATGCCATAAGCTTGTATGATGCATGACCAAGCCTCCAAGTATGATGCAATCAAATAGCTCTACAACTGACTTGAAAATGAGCACCTCCATGAGATCCTTGATCTTCATCTGGTATTTTTATATGAACATGAGCCACACTCCTCCCCAGGAAGAGAGATGAGCAGGCAAAACAACAACATTACTCTCTTCCTGCATGGCAACTCTAGTAAATGCCCAAACTGCTTATCGAACTTGAGTCACATGGGTTTTAGCCAGGGCTTTAGTCCGCTACACTAATGCAGCTGTCAGGAGATACAGTTTTAAAAATAATTACTTTTTACTGCAAATAATTCTAAGTTTATAGTATACGAACTTTAAATGTGATTTTAATTTAAATAAATGTATATTATTATTCCAACAATGCTGGCTGCTTCAAACAGACACACACACACACACACACACACACACACACACACACACACACACACACACACACACACACACACACACACACACACACACACACACACACTCTCTCTCTCTCTCTCTCTCTCTATATATATATATATATATATATATATAAAATTATCAGTTCCAGTACTTTGGGGTCTTCTAATAAACATTGCTGCAGGCATTTGTGTTTCTCTGAAATAGCCTTCTTCTGTTGCTTGTACTGTATAGTGCATTGCTGTGCATGTGAGCTGTATTTACCCTCAGAAGTAAAACTTTTTTAAATAGTACATAAGTTTGGATCAAAGCACTGGAATGAGAGAGGGAGAGATTCCTCATTGACACAGAGTGGAAGATATGCTTTGTTTATTTATTTCTCGCTGTATTAAACAGAATATGTCAATCAGTGTAGTTGCCATTTGCATTATATACCTGGAGAGACAAGTCATATGTACAGTAACAGAACAAGAAAGGTATTAAAATCACAGTTTAATATTAATAAAGCATTACACCATACATAAGTGCAGGTATAGGTGAATATTAATATTTGATATCAGTCCTCTTGACTTGAAAATAAGCAATAACTTGACAACAGCATGAACCCAACACATAAACACACAAAAACATACTAGGAGGCTCTAAATAAAAATCTGCCTAAACAGCAAAGACCTCCTAAGCAGATATCCAAGCAACAGCCACCCCTCAACAATATCCACAAATCACATATCTCACAAAATCAGTGTGCCTCACAGTCACAGCCCTTAAGGCCAAACAACACACCAAATACACTTGTTATAGGGGACTCTATTGTCCGGCACACTGACGTCCCGCTCACCAGACTGAACAAGGAGAAGGTCACTGTAAGCAGCCTGTCGGGTGCCAGGATACGCCACATAATGCAAGCACTCAGGTCACTCCAAAGCAAGTACAAGTATGACTCAGTCATTGTCCATGGTGGTGTGAATGACCTGAGGCGTACCTCCCTGGACTACATGAAAAGGGACATAGAGGAGCTCTCTGATCATGTAGCCCAGGTTGGTATGACCCTGACCTTGAGTAGCATCTTGCCCTCACCAAGAATGATGCCACAGTATAAAGACAAAATGATCAGTTTCAACAATTGGCTAAAGTATTGGTGTCATTCAAAGGGGATCCAGTGTCTGTCAGCCTGGGATGACATGCTCAACAAGCCAAGTTGCTTCGCTATGGACGGCTTGCACCTGTCACCCTTAGGCTTTCGTATACTGGCCAAGGCTCTTGCCACCCCCATAGTGCCTTTTTTAGGCAAGGCTCAAAGGACAAACCCACCTCCATAGACAACCCAAGGATAAAAAAACTAAAGGTAATGCTACTCAATGCCAGAAGTCTAAACCTCAAGATGCACGCACTCGAGGCTTTCCTCAGTATGGAGAAAATCGATGTCTGTGCAGTAACAGAAACCTGGTTCAAGGCTCCTGAGAGCACCCCAGCACTACCAGGTTATAACTCATACCATGCGTTTTGGCCCCAAAACTCGGTCCAAAGCACCAAAAGAGGGGGAGTATCTATATTCATCAAAGATACCTACACCTCCAGGTTAGTGGCACTGCGCAAAGCATCGGAAACCATCCATGTGCAACTAACAGCGGGCAAAACTGCCTTTCAGTTTGTAGCCTGCTACAGAACACCCTCCCTATTACAGGAACCCCACTTGGCATTCCTGAGAACACTGGAGAATATGAAGGTCTCTCCAAACACTATGTTATTGGGTGACTTCAACTACCCAAACATTGACTGGGAAAACTACTCAAGCCCAAACACCCTCGCCCAACAGTTCCTTGAATTTATAAACTCTAACGCAATGGAACAACTGGTCACCACTCCCACAAGAGGGAACAACATATTGGACCTGGTCATCACCAACATGGGGACTCTATGTTCCACACCAGAGGTAAACCCCTCATTGGTAAGATCAGACCATAAACAAATTTCCCTGGACATCCATATCCTGTCCCCACCCCCAGCCAAGGAAATCACTGTAAAGAATTTTTCAAAAGCCAACTTTGCACTTCTCAAGACTGAGGTGGAATCCTTCAAAGCCCCTGGGCCAGAGGATAATACAGCCCAATCCGCAGAATCCTTTACAAATGCATTCTATGAGCACCTGCAGGAATGCATGGATTGTGCTATCCCAAATAAAACCAAGACTCACTCCTCCAAAAACAGGAGACCGGTCTGGTGGACCCCAGCCATAAATAAGCTATACAACAGAAGGAGGAAGCTACTACATGACAGAGCAAAATCCCAAAAAGGGAAGGCATCTCTGATCAGTATTAGCAAGAAACTTCGATCCCTCATAAAATCATCAAAGGCCAGTTTCGAAAAAAAAAATTGCCCTAGACACTAAAGATAATCACAAGGCCTTCTTTAGTTATGTCAGGAACATGGGCGGAAACTCCCAGATATGCTTTGAATTGTTGCATAATGGTACAAAATATACCGAACTTACAGACATAGCCAACATCCTGGCAGACAGATTCAGAGCAAACTTCTCCCCCCCTTCCCCCTCAAAGGAGCAAATGCCTATCCCAACTGAATGTAACCTCCATGACATCACAGATGCACAGGTGAAAGCTGCCCTCTCCAACGCAAAAAACACAGCATCTATGGGACCGGACGGTGTCCCAGGCTGTGTCTTACATGAGCTCCAAGAAGAACTGAACCCTCACATTAAGTCACTGTTCAAACTTAGCCTTACTACAGGATATATACCCAAAGAATGGCGTACAGCTACAGTGGTCCCACTCCACAAAGGTGGTGCCACAACGGACCCCGGAAACTATCACCCCATAAGCCTGACTAGTCTGGTCTGTAAAGTTATGGAGCGTATTATCATGGAACTCATAAACAAAGACATTGGGAGCCTCCAGACACTGGACCCTACCCAATTTGGCTTTGTTAAGGGCATATCTTGCCTCTTAAACCTAGTTGATTTCTTTGAAACAGTTACCAAAGCCATAGATGAGGGCAAGGTAGTCCACACAGCCTACCTGGACCTCGCAAAAGCCTTCGACACAATACCCCACTCGGGCATCATAAATAAGCTTACCAGCTTAAATATTAACCCCTATATCAAAAGTTGGGTTGCAAACTGGCTCAGAGATAGAACCCACATGGTCAGAATCGCAGGTGCCATGTCCGAAACCAAACCAGTTACAAGTGACGTTCCACAGGGCTCAGTTCTGGTACCTCTCTTGTTCGGTATATACTTCTCTGAGGTTCAGGCTAACACGGGGGGATTATGGCTGACAAAGTTTGCAGATGACTGCAAACTGGGGGCCATAATCGAATCTCCAGCTGACACAAGCATCCTCCAAAAGGGTCTCACAGAGACGGATGCTTGTTGCCAGAGCCACGGCCTCAAGCTAAATGCTAAAAAGTGCATAGTCATCCCCTTTGGGAAAAACAAGGTGCCCACAAATTACCACATAGGTGGTAATCCATTAAGTATGGAAGAAGTAATTAGAGATTTGGGGACCAACGTAGATAGTAATCTCTCCTTTGATAATCACATTGCCAAAGTGGTTAGAAAGACCTTCTATATAGCCCACCTTATCATGAAAGGGTTCACATCTAGATCAAGAGAGGTCATTGTGCCCCTCTACTCGTCACTCATCAGGCCCATAATTGAATACAATGCCCCTTTTGGGATGTACCTTACCCGACACCTACAGCAACTGGAGAGACCCCAAAAGTACCTCACCAAGAGGATCATGGGCTACAAACAGATGTCCTATGCAGCTCGACTAAAGAAACTCCAGCTCTACTCAGTTGCTTACTGCCTACTCAGAGGCAATCTATGCCTGATGTACAAAGCCATGTCAAACACAGAATTAATGGACATGCTCCACCTCAAAAAATCCAAGTCCCTTAGAGCTACATGCTCCAGGGACCTAAACATCAGCACAAAAATAAATAGGACATGCTGGAGGGACAGATTCATTTCCCAGAGGCTCCCCTCACTCTGGAATAGAATCCCAATTCATGTTAGACATAGCCCCTCGCTGACCCTCTTCAAGCGAAATTTGGACACGTGGATGGGCAATCGCAAATTCACCCCTGGGATCTCTCCTGTGTCCCTGCTAGACAGAGGCACAGTAAACTAATCTTAAAAGGGTACCATCTGTGACCTACTTTACAGAGGCACAGTAGGCTAATCTAATAGGGAGGCAGAAGCCAAATACACTCTGGCTAGGCTTATAAATGCCCTAGGCCAGATAGCCTAGTATCTACCTATGAACCTATGAACCTATGTTCTTCACCTGCCAAATGATGTCTGCACATGGCCCCATGCAGTGGTGTAATCATACCTTTTACCTTTTATCTCCAGAGTTTAAGACAAAACAAATAAATAAGGAAAAGGACCCACAATTTGTAACACTTTAAATGCTATTATTATTAACAAAGAAGAAACAGAATGTGGTGCAAGCAAGTGGTTCCACCAAACGATAAAAGCCAATGTACTGAAAAATATAGTAGAACCAAACCACAGCTAGTATCCAGAAAAAATAGACTTTTAATGGTGAGTGCTATTGCGACAGATTTTGCCACTTCATTAGACAACACAACATCTCTTTACTTTAGTATTTAAAATATATTCCAACCAATAAAAACTCCTGTGTAATTAACAGTCAATTAAAACCATTAACAAGGCAATTAAAATTTAAAAACATGAATACAAATTGTTATCTTACTAAGTTCCTTGCCTGTAAAACTGGCTTTATAGAAGCCTTATCATTGAGCCCCTTCCCCATTGTAGCTCTCATCCTGATTATCCATTCTAATTCAGCCACTTCTGTCCTACTGGCAACATCCCCTCTCCTTTCATTGTTTCTAACTATTTCTATAACCATAAATCTAAATGTGCATATACTATCATACTTGGCCACGTGTTTGGCCAAAGCATTATTATCTGCCCCCATGTGTATATCATAAATATGTTCTCTCATCCTTTGCTTTTGTTAAATAGGACAGAAGTGGCTGAAATGTCTGTCTAAGAGTTGTGTGTCACCTGAAGGATCTTTTATTGTTTTATTTTGTGCATGGTTGTTGCTGCTATACTGGTAAAATCTTCCAGGTAAAATCAATCTTAAATCATGTAGAAATGTTATGACCAGTCATTTCCAAACCTACATTTGATTGATACACACCCTAAGCCACAAAATCATATAAAGTCTAAATCTATTCAACATTGTTATTAAGAGATTAGTTCCTTGGTTCTTTAGCCTTATAGATCTGTCCTAACAGAAAACATAATGATTTTAAATACTCTAATTAGTTAGAAAATATGAGCAGTCAGATATCAAAATGAAATTAGTAACAAAAAGTAGGTGTTTCAAAATCATCTTATTCATGCAATGGGAGTACAATTATATTCATAGGTTCATAGGTTCATAGGTTCATACTAGGCTATCTGCCCTAGGGCATTTATAAGCCTAGCCAGAGTATGTTTGGCTTTCGCCACCCATTTTAAATTAATTTTGCTATGCCCTTTTTCGAGGTTAGTATACTGTGCCTCTGTCTAACAGTGACACAGAAGTGATACCCGGGGTAAACCTATGATCTCCCATCCACTCATCAAGATTCCTCTTGAAGAGAGTCAATGAGGGACTCTGCCTAACCTGGACTGGGATTTTATTCCATAGTGAAGGGAGCCTCTGGGTTATGAATCTGTCCCTCCAGCATGTCCTATTTATTTCAGTGCTGAGGTTCAAGTCTCTCGAGCGTGTAGCTCGATGGGATTTGGATTTTTTGAGGTGCAGCATGTCCCTTAATTCCGGGTTGGACATGGCCTTATACGCCAGGCACAGGTCACCTCTGAGCAGGCGGTATGCCACTGAGTAGATCTGGAGTTTCTTTAACCGGTAGCATATGGCATCTGTTTGAGCCCTTTGATCCTCTTGGTGAGGTACTTTTGGGGTCTTTCCAGTTGCTGCAGGTGTTTGGTAAGGTACATCCCAAAAGGGGCATTGTACTCGATTATGGGCCTGATGAGGGATGAGTAAAGAGGCATGATGACCTCTCCTAATCTAGATGTGAATCCCTTCATGATTAGGTGGGCTATATAAAATGTTTTTCTAACCACTTTGGCCACGTGGTTGTCAAATGAGAGATTGCTATCAACTTGGGTCCCCAGGTCCCTAATGACTTCTTCTGTACTTAATGGATTACCACCTATGTGGTAATTTGTGGGCACTTTGTTTTGCCAAAGGGGATGACTATACACTTTTTGGCATTTAGCTTGAGACCATGGCTCTGGCACCAGTTGTCTGTTTCTATGAGGCCCTTTTGGAGGATGCTTGTGTCGGCTGGAGAGTCGATTATGGCGCCCAGTTTGCAGTCATCTGTTAACTTGGTCAGCCACAGTCCTTCCGTGTTGGCCTGTACCTCCGAAAAATATATACCAAACAAGAGAGGTCCCAGGACTGAGCCTTGTGGGATGCCACTTGTAACTGGTTTGGAGTCTGACATGGCTCCAGCAATTCTAACCATGTGAGTTCTGTCCTTGAGCCAGTTTGCAACCCATCTAGTGACATAGGGGTTTATATTTAAGCTGGTGAGCTTATCTATAATGCCTGAGTGGGGTATTGTATCGAAGGCTTTGCGAGGTCCAGATAGGCTGTGTGGACCACCTTCCCTTCGCCAATGGCCTTGTTGACTGTTTCAAAAAAGTCAACCAGGTTTAAGAGGCAGGATCTGCCCTTAACAAAGCCAAACTGGGTAGGATCCAGTGTCTTTAGGTCCCCAATATCTTTATTTATGAGGTCCATGATGATCCTTTCCATAGCTTTGCAGACCAAGCTAGTCAGGCTTATGGGGCGATAGTTTCCAGGGTCCGTTGAGGCACCACCTTTGTGGAGAGGGACCACTGTTGCTGCACGCCACTCTTTGGGTACATATCCTGTAGTAAGGCTGAGATTGAACAGTAGTTTTATGTTTGGGTTTAGCTCTTCTTGGAGTTCATGTAGGACGCAGCCTGGGACACCGCCTGGTCCCATTGATGCTGTGTTTTTGCTTTGGAGAGGGCAGCTCTCACCTGAGCATCTGAGATGTCAGGGGCAGCACTCTGCTGGGATAGATATTTGCCCTTTGGTGGGAGGGGAGAAGTTTCGCTGAACCTGTCAGCTAGGATGTTGGCAATGTCTGTGGGATCAGTGTATTTTTGTCATTTTGGACTAATTCTGAGCATATCTGGGAATTCCCACCCAGGTTCCTAACATAACTAAAGAAAGCCTTGTGATTATCTTTAGTGTCCTGTGCAATTTTTCTCTCGAAGCTGACCTTTGACAATTTTATGAGTGCCCTTAGTTTTTTGCTAATACTGATCAGAGATGCCTTCCCTTTTTGGGATTTTGCTCTATCAAGTAGTAGCTTCCTCCTATTGTATAGTTTGTTTATGGTTGGGGTCCACCAGACAGGTCGTCTGCCTTTGGAGGATTGGGTCTTGGTTTTATTTGGGATTGCATGATCCATGCATTCCTGAAGGTGTTCATAGAATGCATTTATAAAGGATTCTGCGGTCGATTTTCCACAGGCCGGGGCTTTGAAGGATTCCACCTCGGTTTTGAGGAGTGTGAAATTTGCTTTAGAGAAGTTTTTCACTGTGGTTTTCTGGGCAGGTGGGGTCGGATGTGAATATCCAATGAGATCAGTTTATGGTCTGATTTTACCAGTGAGGGATACACTTCTGGTCTGGAGCATAGAGTCCCCATGTTGGTGATGATCAGGTCCAGTATGTTTTCCCTCTTGTGGGAGTGGTAACAAGTTGTTCCATAGCATTTGAGTTTATGAATTCTAGGAACCTTTGGGCAAGGGTGTTGTAGCTAGAGTAATGCTCCCAATCTATGTTTGGGTAGTTGAAGTCGCCCAGTATAATGGTGTTTGGAGAGACCTTCATATTTTCCAGTGTTTTCAGGAAGGCCGAGTGGGGTTCCTGGGTTTGGGAGGGTGGTCTGTAGCAGGCTATAAACTGGAAGGCAGTTTTACCCACTGTTAGTTGCACATGGATAGTCTCTGATGCTTCGTGCTTTGCCACCAACCTGGAGGTGTGGGTATCTTTGATGAATATCGATACTCCCTCCTTTTGTGGTTCGGTCCAAGTTTTGGGGCGAAAAGCATGGTATGAGGTATAACCTGGTAGTGCTGGGGTGCTCTCGGAGTCCTGAACCAGGTTTCTGTTACTGCACAGATATCGATGTTCTCCATGCTAAGGAGAGTTTCGAGTGCGTGCATCTTGAGGTTTAGACTTCTAGCGTTGAGTAGCATTACTCTTAGTTTCTTATCCCTTGTGATACCTATGGAGGTGGGTTTGTCTTTTGAGCCTTGCCTAAAAGGCACTATGGGGTAGCAAGAGCCTTTGCCAATATCCGAAAGCCCAGGGTGACAGGTGCAAGCCGTTCCTAGCAAAGCATCGTGGCTTGTCGTGCATATCATCCCAAGCTGACAGGCATTGGATCCCCTTTGAATGACACCAATACTTAAGCCAATTGTTGAAACTGATCATCTTGTCTTCATATTGTGGCATCATTCTTGGTGAGGGTAAGATGCTACTCAAGGTCAGGGTCGCCGGCCTGGGCTACATGCCCAGAGAGCTCCTCTATGTCTCTTTTCATGTAGTCCAGGGAGCGTCTCAGGTCATTCACACCAGCATGGACAATGACTGAGTCATATTTGTACTTGCCTTGGAGTGACCTGAGTGCTTGTGTTATGTGGCGGATCCTAGCACCCGATAGGCAGCTCACCGTGACCTTCTCCTTGTTCAGCCTGGTGAGCGGACGCCAGTGTGCCTGATGATAGAGTCACCTATTACAAGTGTATCAGGTGTGTTGTTTAGCCTTAAGGGCTGTGACTGTTCGGCACACTGGCTTTGTGAGCTATGTGTTGCATGTGTTTTGTTTTGGGGTAGCGGTTGCTTGGGTGTCTGCTTTGGAGGTCTTTGCTGCTTAGGCAGATTTTTATTTAGAGCCTCCAAGTATGTTTTTGTGTGTTTATGTGTTTGGTTTGCTGTCGTGGTAGGTCTATGTGAGACTGGAATTGTAGTGAGTGTGGTTTCCTTCTCCTCCTGACTGGTTACGCCAGTACTGAGTTGAGAGAGCTTAGCCTCCAGTTTGGCTATATGGTTGCATCTCTCACATGTGTTGGAATTTGTTGGGAGGAGGAGAGGGTTGTCTGTGTACATTAGGCAGTTGTAACATTGCCTCAAGATTCCCAGGTTCACCAGCTGGACCGGAGAGGAGATTGACAACTGACCTTGGACATGCTAGAATAGTATTGGGAATTCCTTTATAATTGAAAAAAAGGGCCAATGGGGAACAAGTTACTCAAGGAGTTTGTGAGGGTGTAGTGCTTTTAATTTTTAGTGCTGACTTATATAATTGCTTTAGTGAGCAAGTGCTAGGCTTTAGCATAGGAATAGGGTGTTTATTATGAGAACTAGATTAGTTCCAAGGCTCAAACCCAAATAAGCGGCTGCTCGATGAAGTGCTATGCACAAAATCACGCAAAGCCAAGCTACAGCGGTTTTATACAGGCGGACTTGAAAGAGCTAGAAATTGGCCCAAAACAGCCAACAGACTACCAGATTCCTGTGCTGGGAACACTCCTCCAGGGACAGATAGCCTGCTCCAAGCTCCCCACTGCCACTGGTGAACAAAGAAGCCTCCCTCTATCCAAGAAAGGAAATGGCAACACAGGAACTTTCCAAAAGTCCAGAATACAGCAAAGCCTGTATTTGGACTACTCTAGGTCAGGAAAGATGGGAAACAAGGATAACTTTTTTTTTCTTTTTGCAACAAACAGCAGGAAATTGCAATAAATATGTAACACAGGCTAGCACTTGAGTGTGTAGCCTCAACAAGTAAATGCAACAAACAGGACAAACTTTAAAAGTGCAGGTGCAAAAACAACTTTAGACAGTTTAAAACAGTTCAAGAAGAGAAATATTTGCAGTTTAGCTAGATCGGACAGTCGCCCAGGTAGTAGCAGGAAAAAACACTTTTATCAGGTTAGCAGTCGCTCTTTTAGCCTCTCTGCTGCTAGCACCACTCTGCAGGACCACGAGGAGCTTGGCTGAGTAGTAACATGCGCATAAACCTCGCCAAAGTGGGTTTTATACAGGGGGATTTGAAAGAGCTAGAAATTGGTCCAAAATGGCCAATAGACTACCAGATTCTTGTGCTGGGAACACTCCTCCAGGGATAGATAGGCTGCTCTAAGTTCCCCACTGCCACTGGTGAACAAAGAAACCTCCCTCTATCCAAGAAAGGAAATGGACAACACAGGAAATTTCCAAAAGTCCAGAATACAGCAAAGCCTGTATTTGGACTACTCTAGGTCAGGAAAGACGGGAAACAAGGATAATAATTTTTTTTTTGTTTTTCTTTTTTTCAACAAATAGCAGGAAAATGCAGTAAATATGTGACACAGGCTAGCGTACTTGAGTGTGTAGCCTCAACAGGTAAGTGCAAAAAACAGGACAAACTTTAAATTACAAGCGCAAAAGTGTGCTAAAGCTGGTTAAAGCAGGGGGTTAGAAAGAGATAGGAAATGGCCCAAAACTGCCCATAAGCTACAGGTCACTGGGCTGGAACCACTCCTCAAGGGACAGATAGGCTGCTCAGAGCTCCCCACTCTCACTGGTGAACAAAGAAGCTTCCTCCTATCCAAATAAGGATATGGGCAACACAGGAACTATGACACAGCCCAGAGATCAGCAATACCTGAAGACTGGACTATTCTAGTTCAGTAAAGGCAGAAAACAAGGAATTTTTTTTTTTTTTTTCTTACAAAGTAGCAGAAATTAGGTACAGAAACACAGTAAATGCTTTAATTAGTGCACACTTGAGTGTGTAGCCTACCAATTAAACTAAGCAAAAACAAACTTTAAAAGTGCAAAAAAACTCAGAAATAAAGGCAGAAATGCAATAAGACAACTTTACAGAGCTTATTTAGTAAAAGAAACAGAAAAGTCTATATATACAGAAAAGCAGCTAAAACACACAAACACTTCAGATGCAGTGCAACCTAGAGCACTTGAGTTGTAGCAATATTAAGGCTATTACAGTTATAATAAATGCCCTGAAATATACTGTATAATTCCAAAATGTTTGAGAAGCACAGTCAGAACACAAGGAGGTTCAGGCGAAAGAAGAAAAAAAAAAAGTTTTGTTTTACTTTTTGAAAGGGAAAAAGGAGGAACAGAAGGCCTTATCAAATGTTCTCTCTGTATTAGGCAGAATGAGCTAATGACACTAGACTGGGAGGAGTGTCACAGTAGGGGCGGGCAACTGCAAAGCCACCAAGTATAAGAGCAAACCTCCAACAAGGAGGGAGGGTGGGACAAAATAGCCTACAGCCAGCAAGCACTACAGACACTAGTTTTTTAAACAGATAAGGATTTGTTAAGATACAGAATAGACAAAGTGCTATATATATATATATATTAAATTTTAAAAACAGTAATCTGTAAAAATAAATAAAAAAAAAAGCAAGATACTTATATGTTCAGCTCAGTTGCAGTCAACAACTTCTTTTCTAGTCTGCACTGTGTGTAAAGACAGAAACCCTTTCAAAGTTAGGGCTTAAATACCAAAACAGATTTTCAGAACACAAAGGAACCAGCCCCCACTAGCCAAAAGATAATTACACAGAGGAAATGCTTCAGTTAAAACAATAGCCTACAGCCAGCAAGCACTACAGACACTAGTTTTTTAAACAGATAAGGATTTGTTAAGATACAGAATAGACAAAGTGCTATATATATATATATTAAATTTTAAAAACAGTAATCTGTAAAAATAAATCAAAAAAAAAGCAAGATACTTATATGTTCAGCTCAGTTGCAGTCAACAACTTCTTTTCTAGTCTGCACTGTGTGTAAAGACAGAAACCCTTTCAAAGTTAGGGCTTAAATACCAAAACAGATTTTCAGAACACAAAGGAACCAGCCCCCACTAGCCAAAAGATAATTACACAGAGGAAGTGCTTCAGTTAAAACAATAGCCTACAGCCAGCAAGCACTACAGACACTAGTTTTTTAAACAGATAAGGATTTGTTAAGATACAGAATAGACAAAGTGCTATATATATATATATTAAATTTTAAAAACAGTAATCTGTAAAAATAAAAAAAAAAGCAAGATACTTATATGTTCAGCTCAGTTGCAGTCAACAACTTCTTTTCTAGTCTGCACTGTGTGTAAAGACAGAAACCCTTTCAAAGTTAGGGCTTAAATACCAAAACAGATTTTCAGAACACAAAGGAACCAGCCCCCACTAGCCAAAAGATAATTACACAGAGGAAATGCTTCAGTTAAAACAATAGCCTACAGCCAGCAAGCACTACAGACACTAGTTTTTTAAACAGATAAGGATTTGTTAAGATACAGAATAGACAAAGTGCTATATATATATATATATTAAATTTTAAAAACAGTAATCTGTAAAAATAAATAAAAAAAAAGCAAGATACTTATATGTTCAGCTCAGTTGCAGTCAACAACTTTTCTAGTCTGCACTGTGTGTAAAGAACGAAAGCCTTTCAAAGTTAGGGTTTAAATACCAAAACAGATTTTCAGAACACAAAGGAACCAGCCCCCACTAGCCAAAAGATAATTACACAGAGGAAATGCTTCAGTTAAAACAATAGCCTACAGCCAGCAAGCACTACAGACACTAGTTTTTTAAACAGATAAGGATTTGTTAAGATACAGAATAGACAAAGTGCTATATATATATATATATATTAAATTTTAAAAACAGTAATCTGTAAAAATAAATAAAAAAAAAAGCAAGATAGATAAATACATAGTCTTGTCTCTTTTCTTTGTAAACTTCTATGCTTTATCTTACTCATCAGAAATAACTTCAATAATTTATTGTTAGTATTACAGTGTATTTAAGAGAACTAATCATGGGATTATTTTCATACTCATTTCTGACATACTCTTTGTTTTTCAAAAACGTTCCCTTGTTTTTGGAATACCTGCATGGCATTAGGAATGACTGCAGGAAAGCAAGTTCAGTTAAGGAGGAATGCGATGGCAAGCACTGCAGACAAATACAAAGGAATATAGATTTGGGTTCAGTTTATTGGCTCAGTTAAGACAAGAATACGGGTACATTTTTAAGTATTTCTGTAATGCAAATAATTATATATGGAGCATTTAATGTGGTACCACAAATATCAGTAGAATGTATGTGACTGTAGAATTTTGCAAGAATTTTCAAAAGAGAGTAAGAGAGGGAATGGAGAACATAGAGTGGATATGGACAAGTGAGGGATTAATAAAATATAGCTTTTCTAGTGATCAGACAAAGCAGAGTTGCCATTTGATCAGAATTTTTGAGGATGAAGCAACATGGGGGTTGCGGTCAGAGTGTATCAGAGTATAGTTGCCCTAATCATGCTTTGCTTAGGACATTATGGTTAGCTGTGGAAGCTAGGTAGAAACCTTGGAATACAGTTAAGAAGTCAATGTGGATCAAATACATTTTAAGATAAGTTTATTTATTTTCAGTTTGTTAACCAAGTACATGGACTGGTTAACAAACACTTTTCATCCACAACCCTGACACAGTAGTGCATTGCAAATAAAGTGAGAGTTATACTTAGGTTAAGTATACTATTAAAGAAGACAAAACTTATACAGACACCTAGTACATGACTGCAACAATGATGATCTACACATGGAAATATATTCACTTAGTAGTCAGCATTATGCAGTTTAGACAATCAAAAGTAAACGTATAAATTATACAGATAACTACAAAATGAGGGAAGTAATAGCCATTTACACATATAATTATATGCAGTTTATGCAATTTTTTACATAAAAAGCAAGTGTGCAATTGCTTTTCATTTCTAAAGCAAGATCATTTGACTGTAGTAATCAGGCCGTCTTTTCAATTTTGTTTGAATCTGTCCAGAGTGTTTTGTTGCTGATTTCAGCTGGCAGTCGTTTATAGGAGGCTGGTGCTAGTTTACTAAGTGGTTATGAATCATGGTCTCATAAGCATTAGTCCTTCCTCTTGACTGTCTCTTAGTGTGCAATTGGTCTGCTTTATCTGTAGTGTTATCCTTAATGGGTGAATGTGGCCCATGTGGAGCAGTTTATAGATCTGTGATCCAAAGAGGAAAGTTGCTCTTATAGTTACTGGAAGCCAGCTGATTTTTTTTTTCTGAAGGTTGACAGTAGTATGTCTGTTGTTGGGCCAGTAGGCAAAGCAGCTGATTTTATTAATAGTGGTTTGTATTTTATGGGTATTTCAACAAGAGTGGAGAGTTAAGAGGGATAGTCCATATTCTGACTTTGGGATCAATATATTCTGTGCTATAGCCAAATGGACTGTATGGATAAGGAGATGTGTTATCTTATAGCACATTTCCTGCTGGTAAAGGGTCTTGTTTATGATGTAATCACTCCATTTAGCTTGGGAAAGACTAGGGTCTAAAGTTATTTTCAGGTATCTTTGCTCAGTGACTAGTGTCATTTGGTTATACTTTGTGTCTCTAGTTATGAGTTGTGGGGGTATGGGAATCTTTTTTTGGGAGCCAAATAACATAATGTTTGACTTTTTATGGTTAATTATTAACATATTTATACTGTCCAGAGCATACCTCTCAACTGTCCAGATTTTTGACTCAACTATTAGAGCTGTTTGCCATACAATCTGTGGTTTTCTGGCAAATTGCGGAGGACTGAAGTCACTAAATAATGACCAAATAATGACATATATTTGAGTTTTAGACTTCATTTTCTTCAGAAAATGTACATGAACACAAATCCTGTTATCCTAACAGCTTTCCAAGCTTATAAGAGCAATATTTAAAATCTGTCCCTATTCTGGGCCTTTGTGTCTGCATTATTTTAGGCTTTGTCCAGATTTCTTGTGTTAAGAAGTTGAGAGGTATGGCCCAGTGATATAAATGTCTGCAGGGTTTGTTGCAGGCTACTGATGTTAGTAGCCACTTCTAGTATTATGATATCATCATCATATTGCAATACATCAAGTTATAGAAGATCAGAGCTATATAATGAAGAGGGCCATTTGAACAGGATTTTTGGAAAATGAAGTAACATGGGGGTCGTCTAGAGTCAAAGTACCTATCAGAGTGTACTCTCCCTAACCATGTTCTGGTAAGGATAGAAAACCCTGGAATGAGTGAAGAAAAGCTATACCTTTCATGAACTGGTTACAGGTACCTTGGAGAGGAAGACAATGGTATGGATAACAGTCTACAATTCATGGTACTTTTCTAATAGCTTTCATAGGAGTTATATTATCATTTTAAGTGATCCTTAATATAGAGCAGCATCTTTAATAACTCTGTTTGCCTAATAATGTGGTTGTTTTACTGTTTCCCTAATAGTCTGCATTTTATATTTCTTTCCAGTTGTTGGTCTGCATCAAATCAAATAATTACAGCCTAGCTCCTACTGTTAAGTCCTGTATTGACTGCTAGCACAAGAACCGAAAGGCAGTGTTTAAATGGCTGAACCTCATCCATAATGCCTGTTGAACAAACTAAGTGTATGTTTTAAATGTTCATGAAGAAAAGCATAAAGAAACAATATCAAATGTTTTTTGTCTCAGGTAAAAGAAAGCACATATTGCTGGGATTAGGGACACCTCAAATCCTGTACCCTATCTGTATGAGAGCTACAATATTCTCAGCTAGTTTCCTTATATCTTTCTCACATTTAATTAGAAGAATAACTTTCTGCAACCAGAAGTCTTTCTTAACCATTTCTTTGTGGGCAGTGCATCTCACCTATATCTTCATTCCTATGCTAACTTCCCTTATCTAATGCTCTACATTAATTGGATTATTCCTGTACTGCTTTCTGTGATCTACAGTTTGGGTTCTGCTCCATTCAGTCTCATTATGCTCAGGATCACACTGCTGCCCTATCCTATCCAAAATTCCCACACACCTCTTCTACTCTACATTTAAGCCATCCAAATCACGCTACCAGTTTTCTCATATACAGTTACTACTTTCAACCACTTCAGTCTCAAACATCAATAAAATTTTTCCAAGTACTACACCCACCATCCCTATTCAACCCTCTTAAAGCAAAATAACATTTGCTCCTACTATCTTTTTACAGTCCTTATTGCCAAATACAGAAAATGCCAGTAATAGCAAAATCTGTAATTAACACCAAACCAAATGCTTCTAACGTACTTCCTTACTATATTACCTCTCCTTGCCAATTATCGCATTGCTCCACTTCATAATAATAACTCACCCACCAACCCACACTCACTATATCAACATTTACCTAGCCTGTCATTCATCATAGCACCCATAGTCTATCAACAAGCCTTACTAGAAATTTTCAGTTAAAGGTATCAGAAATGTGATTATTGTAAGTATTTTTCACAAGACCTCCATTAATTCTAAACCATAAATATATTTTGATATATATAGTTTCTAACATAAAACAGCCACTATCTAATTAATGGGGATATTCCCCAAATGCAGGCCCCACACAATAATCAACCCATAATAATAACGCTTTCATTCTTCCACACCTACCCTCTAGTTCTAACCTTCTCCTTCTAAATGAGAATCCTTGAAAAATGTGCAACAAAATACAAGACAGACACAGTTATATTGCAACTTATTTCCGTAAAATAGTCATAGCTATAGAAACCTAGTTTGAAAAAAGTGATAAATGACAACAACAGTACTCTGTCACTTTTCAACATAATCAGGCTTAACAGGAAAAATAAGTGTGCAGGTGACATCGCTATTATTTACAAAAACATTGTTAAATATCTCCCTTTACTCACAAGAAACACCAAAGTTTAGTAATACAAAAATACTACAATCCCACCTCAAAATCAATAATAGGAAGATCCACTGCTTATCAACCATATATATCCCTCCAGGCAATAACATCACCACTACTGTGAATATTTTCTGCTAGATATCACATCATATCCCTCATTCAGTGATAATACTAGGATACTCAAATATAGATTGGTAGCTGGTCAATACTAATACCTGAACTGATTCCATGAAACTATACAGCTTTACACAGTTAATTACATCTCCCCCTATAATCCACAAATGCAAAGGTAGAAATAAACCTTACACTAGATGTGTACTAATAAATCTAACACAATAAAGAAATATGGTTACCTACCAGATGACCTAAGTGACCACCTACCAACTCCCAACCAATTACATAAGTCAAACAATTTTAACAAAGAGGCCGCCATCAGAATATAACACAAATACCTTATCAAACATGATAAACAAGCCAATTATAACACCCTCAAAAGTAAAGATAAATACAACTCAAAACTCTTCTGGTCATCCATAAATAGATTATTACATCCAGGCCAAATTACCACCCCTACCCTCACAACCAACAATAAAACAGGCTCAATCCCCACTGACTTTAACATCTGCTTCATACAAATAATAATGTACCTCAAACATTAATAACTTCCACCACACTTAGTACCTCCACTGTCTTAGCTATCCTCCACTACTTTGCCTGTCCCTACCTCCAGTATCAAAAAGGTCCTACTTAATCTAAAACTAATCACCTTGCCTGCTGACCAAATCACATCTAACTACTTAAAATAGCTGCTGATGCTATTGCATTTATAATAGCAAAGAAATTTGTATCCAGCAGAGAAACAACAGTAAATTAGTGCCTACCATGTTGCCTTGACACTATCAAACTTATAACTACTCACTGAACTCTCCACTCTAGTTTTCTCCCAGTTCCCCCTTTCATGGTTCCCTAATTATCTATCAGGAAGGCAACAAACTTAAAAACATTATTTTTCATCCTAACTTCTAGTCACCATTGGAATCCCACAGGGCTCTATACTAAGTACTCACCTCTTTACTATCTTCATTAACAAGCTCCACACCACCAGAGACCATGCAAATATAGTACAATATGCATGCAATTCATCTTTAATAAGTACAGCCACAAATGTATGCAAACTCCAAGAAATTAACCAAACTTCTTTTTTTTTTTTTGAAACCTGACTAAAAAATTCAAATCTGCTTGTAAATCCCAATTAAACAAGACTGATTATTTTTACTACAAACTGAACACTATCTAAACCAAAAACTATCTTGCATGGTCACATCTGCAAAAAAAAAATAAATAAATAAAATCAAACAAGGAGGCCATATTAAATTACTGGGCATTGTAATCAATGACAGTCTTAAATTCAATCTACCTATATCTCAATCCATCAAAAAACACCAGAAACTAGGGTCCTTTTACAAAGCCAAGTATTACCTTACTGGCACTGTCAGAAAAATCCTTGCCTCAACCTATTTAATTCCATTCCTATTATATTCATCAGCTATCCTTCCAAACCTAAATATTGCACTTAAATCCAAACTATCCACTTGTTATAAAAAGGCTGCTAAATTTGCTACCAACACTGTGCAGAGAAACCACCACTACCAAGCATTAAAACAAATAAACTGGCTTGAGCCAAACAACTACCTAACATAATCTCAACTAGTAACTGCATATAAACTTGTATACTATCCTGCAAAATGCCCTGCATTAAATAAATAAACTAATGACTTACTCCCTTAATAGAGACCTCTGTTCTTCTGAAGACTTTCTATGAAGCACTAAGACGTGAAATAACTCATCAGGGGATTCACTACACTTCTGGTATGTCTCCGAACTGTGGAATACCATCTCTACAAACTAAAAATGATTGACAAACTACTAAGCTATAAAATAAATCTCAAACAATGATACCTTAACAACTCCTGGTCAAGCTCATGCTCATCACCAGTTTGAGACATCTACCATAAGGTCAAATTTTCCATCACTCATCTCTAATCTGCTTACCACCAAGTCCAAAACAATGTACCTCTCTTCACACCCCTCATATATTATTTCTCTCTCTTTTCTTTCTTTTATCCACCTCCCTATTCCTCTACCCACCTTATACCTTTAACTAAACTGAAGTTAAAAAGCATCCAAGCAACTTTGCTTATTATGTAAACTATCACTAACAGGTAGACTACTGTCACCACTAACACATCTCATAGTTAGACACTTCTCTTTCTACAATAACCTTAGTACAAAAATATTAATACTGCTTGCCTTCTAGTTAACTTGGATCAATGGCTGAGGAACCATATCTATATACCTGGTCTGGCACCTGTATATTAGTTAGAGGAGGGAAGCTTGTAAATGCACACATGTACAAGTATATATACCCCTGCAAAACCCATTTGGAACTGATACTATCACATTTTATTTGGAAACATGGCTAGGCTTAAAAAGACCCCTTGGGTCAAAAGCCTACTGTTCTAGTATGTTACTATGATATATATAGTAACACATCAATATATCGACACATCAGTATATGGACAATAAGAAAATCGACTGTGAAAGGTTGACATATGCAAAAGGTCGACAGATGTGTGAGATCAACAATCCCCAGGTGAGAGAATATTCTCTTTCTCTGTGATTCTGCAGTCTTGGAGTTAGTATATATAATTATCAGATAATGTGAGGGTGCAGGGGAGCTTGCAGTGTTATTTTGCTTTTGTTGGTTACATGTGCTGAAGGATTTTACTTGTGCATGCGTAGTTTAATGTCAGCATTCCTGATGGCAACCTTTTGCAGTCGACTTTCTTGCTTTTAGCATTGTGGTATGTTGACCTGGTGTGGTTGATCCATATATATATATATATATATATATATATATATATATATATATATATATATATACATATATATTTATATATGGTTTCACTTCCGAATCCTGAAATATCACAATCCTGAAATTCATAATCCGGAAGCCCAAAATCCTGAAAATTCAAAATCCTGAAAACTCAAAATCCTGAATCCCAAAATACTGAAAATATACAGGACACAAAGATTGACAATATTCCAGTACAAGGACACACAGAAACACATATATATCAACTCCAAGATTGCACTCCACAGAAAAAAAAAGCAAACATACCATCACGTTTCATGACTGCCTGTTGTAATCTTAGTAATGTTCTCTTTTAACTTGCTATACTTCAACATAACTCATGATAGTGTAGTGAAGTGCAATCTTGGAGTTGATATATTTAAGTAGCAGGGGGTGTGGGAGCGCAAGGTAGCTTGCCCCCTACTTATATTTGGTGGAATGAAATCTGGTTTGTGTTGTCTATAGTCAGTATATTTATCCTGTGCGCTTTCAGTATTTTGGGATTCATGATTTTGAGTTTTCAGGATTTAGAATTTTCAGGATTTTGGGCTTCCAGATTATGAAGTTCAGGATTGTGATATTTCAGGATTCTGAAGTGAAACCATATATATATATATATATATATATATATATATATATATATATATATATATATATTTATTTATTTTTATTTTATATTTGTTAACCGGGAATGTCCGACTGGATACAAGTCCATTTTCAGCGGAGGCCCGGGGCGAAAAGCTCCAAGTGATACAATGTTATAGTTAACAGATAATAGAGACAGCAAATTATATGCAAGTAATAGTCAGGTTACACAGATGTTAGTGTAAGACAATCATATGAGACATAGTAGAGCAAAAATGGAAGGCACTACAATGGAAAACATTCATGAGATACATTTCAGTCCTCACTAGGGAGGCTGGAAGTAAAATTTGTGAAACAGTCTAGATATAATGCATTAATACTTGTTTTGTATACAAGATAGGTCTGTAGGTAAGTTAGCCAGAGGTGAGACAGGAGCTTAGTCTGTTATTCATGAAATGAGTTTTAAGTAGTTTTTTGAATTGGGTTGAGGAGTTGTTGCTTGTTATATGGGCAGGAAGAGAGTTCCAAATTTTAGAAATATAGTGGCTGTAGACAGGTATTCCTGCCTCATTGTTAAATTTGGTAATCTTAAGGAGGTTTTGGATGCTGGATCTTAGGGTTCTAGTGGTGGTGGTGTAGGGTTGAAGTAGTTGTTGTAGAGCTGGAGTGTTGTTTGAGTGATGTAGTAATTTGTGAGCCAGTGATAGTTGACTGAATTGGAGTATTAGGGGGAGTTCTAACCAATTTAGTGTTTTGAGGCATTCACAGTGATGTGCTTTAGAGGATGAACCAGTAGCAAATCTAGCTATGTTGTTATGACAACTGTTGAGTTTGTTTAGGTCAGTTTTGTGGAGATTAGTAAGAACAGGGGAGGCATATAGTAAGGTAGATAATAGATGTGTTCTGGCTAGTGTTATTTTGGAATGGTTAGAGAGAAATTGATTGTTTCGATAGAGTGTACCAAGTTTTTTATGAACTTTTTTATGGTTAGGGAAATGTGTAGGTCAAATCTAAGTCAGATGTCAATTTCCATGCCTAGCAGTTTGGTGTGATTGGTGTGGGTAATGGTGGTATTGTTATCTAAGGAGATTAGGAAGCTATCTGATGGGAGTATAGATCTGTGGGAGCTAAAGAGGAGTAGTTATGTTTTAGCTAAGTTAAGAATGAGGTTTTGATTGGTGATCCAAGTTTTGACTAGGGAAAAGCGTTCTTGTCTTATCTTGGGAGTGGAGGATGTCTAGTGACTTGGCAGCGCATATTATGGTGGTATCCTCTGCATATTGCACTATTGAGGCTTTAGGAATGTTGGCTGGGAGTTGATTTGTAAATAGAGTAAAGAGCAATGGACCCAAGATGGAGCCTTGAGGAACTCCTAGGAAGACAGGCAATAAAGAAGAGATTTGGTATTGCCATATTACAGCTTGCTGCCTGCCATCTAGATAGCTCTTAAACCAAGAAATAGTAGAGTTACTGAGGTTTAGGGTGGATAGTGAGTGAAGGAGCTTTGCATGGTTGACCATGTCAAAAGCTTTGGATAAATCTAAGAATGTATGTGATACGAGCAGTCCATTGCTTCTGTGATTATTGATGGTATTAGTAAATGAGGTGAGTGCAGTGGAGGTGCTGTGGAAGGGTCTAAAGCCATGCTGCTGTGTGGATAGTAGTTTGTTTTCTAGGAGATATGTCATCAATTGCATATGTATGACTCTCGCAAGAAGTTTTGATAAGGGGGGTAGTATTGCTATAGGGCAATAGTTATTGAGTTCTAGAGAGCTACCACCTTTGTGCAGTGGAATTATATGAGATATTTTCCATAGCTGGGGTACTTAACACTTGGAGATGGATCTATTTATTAGGATGGAGACTGGGTAGGCTATAGCTTCTGCAGCTAGTTGAAGGTATTCAGTAGGTAGTTTATCAGCAGCTAGGGTGGTTGTTTTGAGTTTTAGTAGTAGTTTTAGTAGGGTCTTGGTGGGTACTGGGTTGAAGCTAAAGTTGAGGCCATTGTTTGAAATTTCTGGTATAGAGGGAGTTGTTGTTGAAGTGAGGTTGTTGGAGCTAGGTTGGTTATTTGCAAGGGCTTGGATTGTTTCTGTAAAGAATTTGTTGAACTGTGTGGGGATACTGTCATGGTTATTTGTTGTTTTTGGAGTGGGGGTGGTTGCTTTTCCTGGTTGTAATACAGAGTTGATTGCTGCACAGAACTTTTTTGGGTTGTGTATATGTTTATTCTGTATATTTTGGTAGTAGGAGATTTTGTCTGTTTTGATAATTTTTTTGTCTTTGTTGCATAGTTCATGGTATTTTTGTTTATCTACTTGGGATTTGCTGTTATGAAAGTTTGTCCAGGCTTTGTTTCTATTTTTGAGGAATGTTTTAGTGTCTGGAGTTAGCCAAGGTCATGTTTGGTCTTAATTCTAGTGGTTCTAGGTGGAGCATGATGGTTAAGTATTTTTGTGAAGGTTGTGTTGAAGTATAATACTGCTTCACTGAAGTCTAAGTTTTTTAGGAGGGTCCAGTTACACATTTTTAGGTCATTGTTAAAGTTGCATAGGTTAAAATGTTTCTAGTTCCTAATTTCTCTGACAGTTACTTGGGTCAGTTGAGGTATTTTACTTCTTAGCAGAAAAGTAGTTTGGTGGACACTAAGGGGGTCTGGCAGACACCCTGCTAGGGATATTAGGGAAGGACGTGATACAAGTATCCAGTCCAGTATGGATAGATGTTTGGTTCTTTTGTCTGTTCTAGTGGGGGAAGTTCTAAGTTGTGTTAGTCCATGTAGGTTGATGTGGGAGAGTGGGTATTGACTGGTGCAGTTGTTCCAGTCAATGTTAAGGTTACCTAAAAGGATGTTTTCTTGGGGGAGGGAGTTAGATATCCATTCTAGCAGGATTTCTGTGATGGAAATCTTGTTGCCTGGAGGGATATAGCACCCTATAATATTGATATATTTGCCTGGGTTAAGTTGTAGTCTAGTGAGGGTGAGTTCAACGTTTTTGAGGTCTGGGGTTGTAATGTCTAGTTTTTCTAGGCTGGAGTGGTTTTTAAAGAGAATGGCTACTCCTCCACCCCTCTTTCCTAATCTGTCACTCCGAATTATATTGTAGCCTGGTGCTGAGATTTCATTATCATGGATTTCTCGTTTAAGCCAGGTCTCAGTAAGTATGACAATATCAGGTTGATAAAGGGAGAGCAAGGTATGGAGGTCATGGACTTTGTCCAGGATACTTCTAACATTTAGATTTATGATGAAGAGTGAGTTTTTGTATCTGTGGAGTAGGGTATTGTTCAGGTCAGGGTTAGGTGTGTAAGAATTTAGTGGACCTGGGTTGGGATGTATGTCACCACAGTGTATAAGTTTAGTTTTTAGTTATAAATAGAATCTGATTAGTTAATTAAAGATTTATATGTGTTTTAAAGTACTGTGGGATTGCCTGTTTGTTGGGTCAAGTTTCTGTGCTAGGAAGAGGAGTATTAAGGGTCCGTAGAGGTATGGGGCTAGTTGAGTGTAAGTTGTGGGGTTTAGATTGCTAAGGGATGTACATTGGTTGGGGATGATTAGGGAGTAATTAAGTTGGGTTTGATAGCAGGTAGTGGAGGACAGCACTAGTAGTAAGGAGATACATATGGCGTATAGTAGGAGTTGTGGGCGAGAGGGTTTTGATAGTGGAGTCATGTGGTGTAGATGGGAGTATTAAGTGGTAATGAATGGCAAGAGCAGGGAAGGGGTGTGTACTGGTTTCAATGGTGAATTGAGGGTTAATTGGATGATTGAACTTATAGGTTGGAAGGTGTGAGGGAGGTGGGAGTGGTTTGGGTTGGGTGTGGTGTACAGGTATAAAGGAAATTGATGTGGGGGTGGGTGGGAATGGGGCTAGGGTAGGGGAGCGGAGTGAGCCTGAGTGTAGCAAGGGTGAACGGAGCAGGTACCCACTGAGCTGAAAGATGTGCAAAAAAAATATCAGGATCAGCTCGTTCAATCTACCGGGCAGGTCGGTTCACATTCAACATTAACAGACCGTGCTGGTAATTGATCTATTCTTATATCTAGTTTCTTTACACAGAGACTTTAGTAAGGGGCCAATAATTTGTACTGGTGCTTTATAGGCATGGAATGGGCTAAGAGCAGGTAGTGCTTGGGGAAATTCAGTAGGAATAAGACGTTAATGTATAGGGATAGTCAAATTAGGGGGTGGATGTCTTGGGTTTTGCTGCCATCTAGTGGCTAAGTTGGGAAACACATGCCCCAGTAGTACAGTAATAAAGCTGGGGGGGAGAAAATATACATTGGTAGCATGACTGGTCCGTGCGGTTGTGCTTATATATGTGTGTATGTGTGTGCGTGTGTGTGTTTGTGTATATGTACATCTCTCTCTCTCTCTAAATATATATATATATATATATATATATATATATATATATATATATATATATATATATCCATGTGTGTGTGTGTGTGTGTGTGTGTGTGTGTGTATTTTATATATATATATATATATATATATATATATATATATATCTAGGATGTTTGCTCGAGTGAGCAAACAACCGAATCCATAATAACCAAACACACTTTAACGAAAGTGCTTTTATCGAAAAAGCGCTTTCATTAAAGCATGTTACAAAAAAAAAAATAAAACACTACATTTACATTTTAGCAGGGGGGCTTCGCCCCTCTACACCCCTCATGTGGGGGCTGTACCCCCCACACCCCCACTTTAATATTCTCTCTCCAAGACCGCACTACAGTGGGGAAAAGGGAAATTTCCCTTACCCACACCATAGTACAGCCTCAGCAACAGGCATACTTACGCGAAAGTGCTTCTTCGGTGAAAAGCACTTTCACGTAAGTATGCCCGGCTGTTTGGGTTTTGGTCATTTGCTCACTCAAGTAAATGTCCTAGATCCATTTATATATATATATATATATATATATATATATATATATATATATATGTGTTTGTATTGTGTGTGTGTGTATGTGTGTGTGTGTGTGTGTATTTTCTAGAACAAAAGAACCTCCTGCACGGTAGCAACTGCACGGCTCAGAAAACTTGACTATCAGGAACAAAAAGATGCAGAGCCAGCAAAACGGTGACAGAAAAATTGTATTGAATGAAAATCACAGCATATTACAAACCGGTTTCGGCTGGCGTAGCGCAGCCTTCTTCAGTGTACAAAAAGTTAATACAAAAGACAATAGCTGAATATATAGTGATAGCGACAATCCCATTGGTTGATATTCACAAATGTTCATTAAGTCCTGGTGGGAACAATGCACCTAATCTGATTATCCATTTCCTTTCTTTAGCATTAAGAATAGAGTGCCACTGAGATTTATTGGCCCTATTACCAAAAATCATATCAATAATAATAAAATTAAATTTACTTGTTGGATGTGCTGTGGTGTGTTTATACAAAGCATTGTATATCTTTTTTTGTTTGATATTGCTTTGATGTTCAGAGATTCTAATCCTGAGGGGTCGGGATGTTTGTCCAACATAAAAAGCACCGCAACTGCACGAAGCTAAATAAATTATCCAATCGCTGGAACAGTTGGAAAAGAATTCTAAATCAAAAACTTTTGGACAATTACGAGTGGAAAATTGTTTGGACTTTTGTATGTATTTGCAATTGTTGCAATGTCCACAAGGAAAACACCCCTCTAAGGGCTCCCCTGTCAATGTTGTTTGTATCAATTCAGATGATTTGTTGTCTTTATGTTTATAATGATTGAAAAAGGAATTTAAATTCTTCCCTTTTCTATAAGAAAAGAGACAGCTTTCGGGAATGATAGTGTTTAACTCCATGTCACATTGTAAAATATTCCAATGTCGCCTTACACTATGGATAAGACGATTTGAATTACGTGCAAACGTGGTAGTAAATCTAATGGGTTGACCAGTGGAGTTGGTACGTGTCTTATATGTTAATAGATCACTTCTATTCAAAGAGCTAACCTTGTTACTGGCCATGGCAATATTACCACTTGTGTAACCACGTGATCTAAATCTATTGGTAATGTCTGATTTGTGTTTCAGGTAGGTGCTGTCCTCAGAACAGATGCGTTTCGCACATATAAATTGTGACTTAGGTATGTTACGTGCAATGTGGGGCGGATGATAACTAGAAGCATGTAGAATTGTATTGTATTCTGGAAACTTCCTGTATATCTCAGTTGATAATGTATGATCAGGTGCCCTCTGAATGAGGACGTCCAGAAATGTAATGGTTTCCTTATCATAGTTGATAGTGAAATGTAAACCCCATTCATTATTGTTGAGATATGTCACAAAGTCTAATAATGAGCCTTCATCCCCCTCTCCACACCAACCACACATCATCAAGATACCTTCTCCATATATCAATCCCTTCCAGAAATATGTTCCTCTTATCATCATAAATTAGATGTTTCTCAACAAATGCCATAAAGAGATCAGCATATATTGGGGCAAAAGATGCCCCCATCGCTGTCCCTTTGGTTTGCCAAAAGCATTGTTCTTTGTAATAAAAGACATTGCTGGTGAGGACATAACGTGCCAAATCCACCAAAAATTTATTGAAGTCAGAACCATATAAGTTAGAGACTTCAAGCCAATAAGCCAAGGCAAGCAGCCCATCCTTGTGTGAAATGTTGGTATACAAGGCACTTACGTCTAGGGAACATAGAAACCAATCTGGATCAAGTTGTGTGTTGGAAATAATCGTAAAAAAATTCGTTGTATCTTGTAGCCGTGATCGGATGTTGGTGAGCAAAGGCTTTAGGTATTTAGTCAAGAATAAGGAGAGGGGTTCCATAATATAACCCTTACCCGATACAATGGGTCTGCCAGGTGGATGTAAAAGATCCTTATGAACTTTAGGCAGAAAATATATGTATTGGTTAATGGGATCATGAACCAAAAGTTGATTCATGATATCATCAGAAATAATAGCCTCATCCTTAGCCTAAGAAATGTCTCAATTTGTTTCTTAAACATCTGAGTTGGATCAATCACCATATGTGAGTAATATCTAACATCATTTAATTGTCGTAGTGCTTCCCTGTCATAATCAATCCAGTTTAGTACCACCACAGCCCCACCTTTGTCAGCTGAAATTATCACAATTTCTCTATTATTTTGAAGTTCAAAAATGTCTTGTCTTTCATCCAAAGAAAGATTATTATGTTGTAATGAAATATCCGAACTCAAAAAATGCAAATCCTTAAGTACACTGTTCTGAAATTGCAGCACCATCTGATGCATGGGTGGACAGAAATTCGATCTATGGTATATAAACCTATCATGATCATGATTGACATCACTGTCACCAAAAAATAACTTCAAGTTTAACAAACGACAAAAATTCACAACATCCAATGCAAAAGATTCCTCTGACACAGTAAAACCTGGAATAAAAGAAAGACCTTTATTCAATATTCTTAACTGGGTAGCAGATAGTTCGAAACATGATAAATTAAGAACATTGTGACATGGATTAATTATTTCGCCAGAGCAAAATTCAGAAGACCCTGAATCTTCTCTATTTCTACGGTGTTTCCGTCCTCCCCGCCTGGTTTTAGGCCTAAAGGGGCGGACCTTGGTGTCCTTTTTGGGATCGGTGACTCTGAGACTGATGTAGCTTCATTTTCTGTGCCAGATGAGGTATCCTCCAAAGAGGATATTGTCTCACTCTCCTGCCTTTTTAATATAGATTTTGGTCATTTCCTTTTGTTGCTAGCTTTAAAAGGAATGGGTGAAAACCTGACATGTTTGGTATTGGACATAAAAGGATTCCCCCTCCTGTAATCTTCCTGGTCCCTGGCAAATTTTTTAGTTTTTCTGGATTTAAGTTCAGTGTCAAACTTCCGTAAATCGGAAGCCACTTTGTTTAATGAACCCTTAAAGAAAGGTTCTTTCTCATAAGTTACCAATTTGTTGACTAGAATATTGATATCTTCTAATTCTTTATCAATGGCCCTGTTGTGGGACTTGAGTAGTTCCACAACAAAAGCCATTGTTGCTTCCTGCTGTATTTTATTCCAACTAGAATTAAGTTCCTCATCTGCATTGTTAACATGGGGAACAGTGCGGACACGTAAACCCCTTGGGGTAATTCCAGCAGTTTCGTAAGCCTTGAATAATTTACTGTGCCAGATGTTAGATCTTAAAGATCTAAGATGTTTATTCAAATTTCCAAAAAGTGATCCACAATTGGATTCAGGATCAACCAAATCAGACCCCCTAGTGTTCCCAGTGGATGGCCCAAGTCCAAAGACCTCAAGGTCCTCTCTATCAGAGACCAACCCACGAATAAAACTGGAAAAATCCATTTCACCAACAATAATGTCTCACTAACAACCACGTTGGTGAGTATACAAATGTAAATGGACCATAACAGGAAAAGCTATCCTAAGAACCACCTGCGTCCAATATATTCAAAGGCGGAACACTAAGAGAAATCCTGGCTGATTTGTAAAAAATATATCCAAATATACTGCCACTGATCATAAACTAGTCAACAGACCGAAAGCAAAAGAACTCAATGATGAGTGACACTGGACTGATCCAAAATTGTGACCAAATTATATATTATAAAAACTTGTTCAAAAGATGGGGACCCATAAAAGAGTATAGGATGAGAATTATAGATGGGTATATATAGCCAGAAGAAAAAATCTGGAATATAACATAAATCAGGTATTATATTATATTGTGGTCCAAATGTGGAGTTAAAAATAATAACTCAATATGTCAGGCCCAAAAGACATTGCTCTTATACTAAGTGACTAATTCAATAACCTCAACAAGATAATGATATGGTATTCATACAAATATATAATGCACCAAGTAAAATGCTGTATGTATGTGTACCAGTGTAAATACACTGTAATTAAATGAACATGCAACCAACCCTTACTGGATCAAAAATGACAACTTTCATATTCAACTACCAAAATTGTTGGTGCATATTCCATAACAAAATATGAATATCCTAGGGTACCTACATAGAATATCCTTGTACTACCACTGGTCCAAAAGGGAGTAAACACCTCATAACAAATGAAGAGTTATATTTGTACAATCACCAATACATAATCTTGATGTATATAGAAAACACACATATATAACATCCATTCCCTATGATAAATAAGTCATAGAATTGTTGTGTATAATTGAAAACATGTAAGTGTGAATGATATGTTAACCAAAATATGAGTAACCATAAACATAAATGGTACTTAAACACATTAGGATGTTCAGACTGTATGCCAACTTAGTGACAGGCTAATAGAAACACTAATGACTAACAAGTTTATATAAGAAGTGATCATAATAGCAATGTTGCACCATGATCCATCTGAAAATATAATATATATGGGCCACAACCAACAATAGACCGACCAATATATATTAATCAAATCTGGAAAGTGAGCACACATATGAAAAAATATCAAAGTTCATTACATGCTATCTAAGCTTGATGAGCAAAACAATGTACCCACACCATAGTACAGCCTCAGCAACAGGCATACTTACGCGAAAGTGCTTCTTCAGTGAAAAGCACTTTCACGTAAGTATGCCCGGCTGTTTGGGTTTTGGTCATTTGCTCACTCAAGTAAATGTCCTAGATCCATTTATATATATATATATATATATATATATATATATATATATATATATATATATATATATGTGTTTGTAGTGTGTGTGTGTGTGTGTGTGTGTGTGTGTATTTTCTATCTGAGTAATTATGGGTAGAGTGCTTTATTTCTGACAGGATTTTCTTGTGCTCTGTTTATGCTTTTACTGTAGAAGGGTGCTGTGTAGGAAGTTGTCTGATAACTCATATACATATATATATATATATATATATATATATATATATATATATATAGATGGGTCCCCTTCACATGGTCGACATTTCATAAAGTTGAAGACTATATGGCCGAGACCATATGAGCGACTTTCTAAATGTCGACCATGTGGAACTGGTATCTCTGTACAGTGCAAAATGAAAACATTTCCATCTCAGAGTTGCTATATTTAAAATCCGGTGGGTGTGGGGGGCAGAGCCCCCCATGGGTGTTATGAGTGTGTGTATAGATAAATAATTATGTGCTTGTGTATGTATATGTATATGCGTGTACTGATATATATATATATATATATATATATATATATATATATATATATATATATATATATATATAGTGGTGTGTATATATCTATATGTATATATATATATATATATATATATATATATATATGTATGTATATATATATATATATATATATATATATATATATATATATATATATATATAAATATCTTCTTCATTTTCTTTCAGACGCTTCTATTAGAGGTCACCACAGTAGAGCATCTGTTTCTATTTCTTCCTGTCCTCTCCATCTATCACCAACTACCTGCATGTCCTTTCTCCCACATTATCATTGAAATTCCTCTTTTCCTCTTACCTTCCAACCTGCTTGTTGTTGATGTATGAACATCGAAATGGCCTTTAAAATATACATTGCTGTATTTTGCAGTTTTTTCTCTTCTTATTCATAAAGCAAAGCAGTACACTCAACCCTGACCTTTCCCCTTCACCAGCTGAACAGCGGGTCTGTGGAAACAAAAGTAGAGAATACCAAGAAGGCAGCACCCTGAGGGAAACCACTGGCTACTTGCTGCAAACCTCTCCAACCTTGCACCAGGATAGTTTTTGTGTATGTAAAAACAACATTGTATACATAGATTCCAAAGCCTATGGTCACCACAGCCACTTCTAGCCCCTCCCTCCCTGCTCTCTAGTCACTGTACTCCTACCCATACTAGCCTTCCTAGGCTAGGTACTGAAAAGAAATTCTCATCCTTTCAGTGCTTTATACCTTTTAATTACACCTAGTGATATACTGCCTTGTTATTATAAGCTCCATTTACCGCTGTCTCCTCCACCTTACCTACTCTCTACTTTGTTAGCTATATCTGCATTCAAGTTTTAAATCGCCGCTGCTCCAATTTTCCGTCTCACTTCCTGAACCCACACTTTGCAACAAAGCTCTGTACTGTACTTACCTGTACCAACTGATTGTTTTTTGCAGCTAGCTCTACCTGACCTGATGCACTCGGGGTCTCTCCATTCATCTGCCCTACCCCCATTCCCACCCACCCCACATCAAATACATTTATTCTTAACCTACCTCTACCTCCTAGTCTAGTCCTACCAATCACAAACCAACTCCTCCTCCTCCTACTAATTTAGTCTTAACCAGCCATAAGCTAGCTCCCTCTCCATAGTAACCTTTTAAACACATCCATTTTGTCCTAAGCCTGTGAAATAAAACATGCTACATTTAAATTGTTACACATTACAAATCCTACTAACATTAATTACTCTAACACTACTAACACATGCCACTTCCCTCAGTTTTTCACAACTAAACCCAACTTCAATATCACCCACCTACTTAGCCCACGATGAGAAATATTCAAACAGTTACACAAACATATCAGCTAGCTTAATTGAAGCAAACATACTATACGTTCTAAAAAGACAGATTCCTGACATCTCTCTTATATCAAAGCTATATCTAGCTCTATTACTGAACAAAACATTAATTTGCCATTCCCAGTATTCCCTTCACATCAATAACCTAAACCCATGTGGAGACATACACCCCAACCCAGAACCACCCCTAGATCACACTCCACCTCAGACAGTGCCCTCTAAACAGTTGCTGTTAATCACCCTAAATATATGCAGCTTATTTTCATAGTTATTTACTGCATTTTTTATTATCTGCACTTAAAAGTACATTTTAGTCGAAATTAGTCTAATTCAAGTCGAAAAGTGTTTGTTTGCTGTTTAATTTAATTGTTTGGCTGCCCACTAAAGTGTGCTAGCCTGTACTACTGACTTATTGCCTTTTCTGCATTTCTGTGTGTTTCTATTTAAAAACAAAAACAAAAAAAAATATTCCTTGTTTTCCTGCCTCTCCTAAACTAGTTAGACCAGTTTACAGGCCTTGCTGTATCCTGGGCTGTGTTGTAGTTCCTGTGTTCTCCATTGCCTTACTTGGATAGAAGGAAGTTTCTTAGCTCACCAGTGGGAGTGAGGAGCCTTGAATAGCCTACCTGTCCTTGAGGGAAGTGACCTCAGCACAAGAAGCTGTAGTAATTGGTCATTTTGGACCATTTCTAGCTCTTTTGAAGTTCCCTGGTTAAAATCTGCCTCTGGCATTTTTTTGAAGCCATATTGCTCAGACACAGCTCCACGTGGTCCTGTTGAGTCTTCCTGGCTACAAAGAACTGATAAAAAGCGACTGCTTTCCTGATTAAGTATCCTGCTATTTTTTTATATTTTTGTTTTACCTTCTACTGCTTACCTAGAGCAAGCTTTAACTGTTTTCATAGTTAGTTACTGCATTTTTTATTATCTGCACTTAAAAGTACATTTTAGTCGAAATTAGTCTAATTCAAGTCGAAAAGTGTTTGTTTGCTGTTTAATTTAATTGTTTGGCTGCCCACTAAGGTGTGCTAGCCTGTACTACTGACTTATTGCCTTTTCTGCATTTAGCGCAGAGTTGCCACTAGAGCACTATCGGGCAGCGCCGGTTAAACAAGGTTAAGCTATTTCTGGCTCCGTAAAGTCTGCTCTTCATTTTTTCCCTTAGAACTGCTCTACTTGTAATCTAAACAGTCTATTCTCTATCTGTAAGCTCAGCACTTGTTCCTAAAGCATTTTTAGTCAGGTAAAGCACTTCTATATTATACAAAGTACTTCACTAGCTTAAAGCCCCCTTGAGTACCCACTTCCCTATAGGTCCTTTCTGACTCAGTTACACAGCAAACTTTTTCATTTCTTCTAGCATGTCAAAGGGTCAGTTGCTAGCGTCCTCTCCTGCTCAGCTGGTGAATCTGGGAATATTGAGGCAATGTTACAATTGCCTCATGTACACAGACAACCCTCTCCTCCTCCCACAAAACACAAATACATGCGAGAGATGCAACTATATAGCCAAACTGGAGGCTGAGCTCTCTCAACTCAGGACTGGCAAAACCAGACAGGAGGAGAAGGTAACCACACACACCATAAACCCAGTCTCACATAGAACTATCACAATTACAAATCAAACACATAAACACACAAAGACATACACGGAGGCACTGATCAAAAATCTACCAAAACAGCAGAGGCCTCCAAAGCAGGCACCCAAACAACTGCCACCTCATGACATAACACAAGCAACACATAGATCACAAAGTCAGTGTGCAAATCAGTCACAGCCCTTAAGGCCAAACACAATGCCAGACACACTTGTCATAGGTGACTCCATAGTCAGACACACTGACGTCCCACTCACCAGACTGAACAAGGAGAGGGTCACAGTAAGCTGCCTGTCGGGCGCTAGAATCTGCCACATAACACAAGCACTCAGGTCACTCCACAGCAAGTACAAGTATGACTCAGTCATTGTCCATGCCAGTGTGAATGACCTGAGACGTACCTCCCATGACTACATGAAAAGAGACATAAAGGAGCTCTCAGATTATGTAGCCCAGGCTGGTATGACCCTGACCCTGAGCAGTATCCTACCTTCACCAAGAATGATGCCACAATACAGAGACAAAATGATCAGTTTTAATAATTGGCTTAATTTCTGGTGTCATTCTAAGGGGATCCGATGTCTGTCTGCCTGGAATGACATGCTTGACAAGCCACGCTGCCATGAGGAAGGCTTGCACCTGTCACCCTGGGTTTCCGGATATTGGCAAAGGCTCTTGCCACCCCATAGTGCCTTTTTAGACAAGGCTCAAATTCTAAACCCACGCCCTAGAAAACAATAATGGAAAAAACTAAGGGTAATGCTGCTCAATGCCAGAAGTCTAAATCTCAAGATGCACGCCCTCGAAGCCCTCCTCAGTATGGAGAACATCGATGTCTGTGCTGTGACTGAAACCTGGTTCAAGGCTCCTGAGAGCAACCGGCACTATCAGGTTTTACCTCATATCATGCGTTCCGGCCCCAAAACCCGGACCGTACCACAAAAGGAGGGGTGTATCCATATTCATCAAGGATACCCACACCTCCAGGCTGGTGGCAACTCACAAAGCATCAGAGACCATTCAGGTGCAATTAACCATAGGCAAAACTGCTCTACAGTTTGTAGCATGTTACAGGCCACCCTCTCAAACTCAGGAACCCCACATAGCCTTCCTGAAGACACTGGAGAGTATAAATGTCTCTCCAAACACCATCATATTGGGTGACTTCAACTACCCAAACATAGACTGGGAACATTACTCAAGCCCCAATACCCTATCCCAAAGGTTCCTGGTGTTCATAAACTCAAATGCTATCAAACAACTTGTCACCATTCCCACAAGAGGTGAAAATATACTAGACCTGATCATCACAAATATGGGGACAAAATGCTCCACACCGGAAGTATATCCCTCATTGGTGAGATCAGACCATAAACTAATCTCACTGGAGATCCACATCCCGCCCCCACCCCCAACAAAAAAGACCACAGTGAAGAACTTCTCAAAAGCCAACTTTACACTTTTTAAGACTGGTGTGGTATCCTTCAAGGCCCCTGAGCCATTGGAAACCACAACCCACACTGCTGAATCCCTTACAAATGCTTTCTACGAGCACCTCCAGGATTGCATGGATCAAGCAATCCCAAATAAAATCAAGACCCTTTCCACCAAAGGCAAGCGCCCGATCTGGTGGACCCCAGCCATAAACAAACTTTACAACAAGAGGAGAAAGCTACTACAAGATAGAGCAAAATCCCTAAAAGGGAACACATCTCTGATCAATACTAGTAAAAAACTACGATCACTCATAAAATCATCCAAGGCCAACTTTGAGAGAAAAATTGCCAAGGACTCAAAAGACAATCATAAGGCCTTCTTTAGCTATGTTAGAAATCTGGGTGGAAACTCCCAGATATGCTCAGAATTAGTCCAAAATGATACAAAAATCACTGAACCCACAGACATTGCAAACATACTGGCAGACAGGTTCAGGGAAAATTTCTCCCAAAAGGAGAAATATCTATCCCAGCAGAGTGTAGCCTCCCAATCATCTCAAATGCCCAGGTGAGAGCTGCTCTCTCTAAAGCAAAAACACAGCATCAATGGGACCGGATGGTGTCCCCGGCTGTGTGCTACACGAACTCAATGAGGAACTAAACCCACACATAAGGCTGCTATTTAATCTTAGCCTTACCACAGGATACGTACCCAAAGAGTGGCGTATGGCAACTGTGGTCCCACTCCACAAAGGCGGTGCTTCTACGGACCCTGGTAATTACCGCCCCATAAGCTTAACAAGCCTGGTCTGCAAAGCTATGGAGAGGATCATACTGGAACTCATAAATAAAGACATAGGGACCTACAGACATTGGATCCTACCCAATTCGGCTTTGTCAAGGGCAGATCATGCCTCTTGAACTTGGTCAACTTTTTTGAAACAGTCACCAAGGCCATTGATGAGGGTAAGGCAGTTCACACAGCCTACCTTGACCTTGCAAAAGCTTTCGACACAATACCCCACTCGGGTATCATAGAAAAGCTCACCAGCTTAAATGTAAACCCATATGTCACAAGATGGGTTGCAAACTTGCTCAAGGACAGAACCCACAGGGTTAGAGTTGCTGATGCCATGTCAGACTCCAATCCGGTCACAAGCGGTGTCCCACAGGGCTCAGTCCTGGGCCCCCTCTTGTTCGGCATCTACTTTTCAGAAGTGCAGGCAAACATAGGAGGATTGTGGCTGACAAAGTTTGCAGATGACTGCAAACTGGGCGCCATAGTTGAAAATCCATCAGACACAGATATCCTTCAGAGAGGTCTCATAGAAACGGATAACTGGTGCCAGAGCCATGGCCTTAAGCTAAACGCCAAAAAATGTATAGTCATACCCTTTGGTAAAAACAAGGTAACCCCAAGTTACCACATAGGTGGCAATCCATTAAGCACAGAAGAGGTTATCAGGGACCAGGGGACCCAAGTTGACAGTAACCTTTCTTTTGACACTCACATTGCCAAAGTGGTTACTAGGACCTTCTACATTGCTCACCTGATTATGAAGGGATTCACATCCAGATCAAGGGAGGTCATTGTTCCCCTGTACTCTTGACTTATCAGAACAATGATTGAGTACAATGCCCCATTCGGAATGTATCTTACCCGACACCTGCAGCAATTGGAAAGACCCCAAAAGTTCCTCACCAAAAGGATAAAGGGGCTCAAAAATATGCCATATGCTGCCCGACTGAAGAAACTCCAGCTCTATTCAGTCGCATACCGTCTGCTCAGAGGTGACCTGTGCCTGACATACAAGGCCCTGTCCAACCCAGAATTAATGGACATGCTCCACCTCAAAAAATCCAAATCCACCAGAGCCACAAGAGCAAGAGACTTAAACCTCAACACGGATATAAATAGGACGTGCTGGAGGGACAGATTCATCACCCAGAGACTCCCTATGCTGTGGAACAGAATCCCGGTCCATGTGAGACAGAGCACCTTGCTGGCTCTGTTCAAGAGGAATCTTGACCAGTGGATTGGAGATCGTAGGTTTACCCTGGGGATCATCTCTGTATCACTGCTGGACAGAGGCACGGCAAACTAATGGGTATAGTATTCTTCAACCTAAGGGGTGGTGAAAGCCACACAACTCTGGCTAGGCTTATAAATGCCCTAGGGCAGATAGCCTAGTATGAACCTATGAACCTATGTAATAAAATAACAAAATTCTAGTCATGGCTATTGCAACACTCCTCCCACCAAACTACAACATACTCAGAAATGACAGAATCAACAAAAAGGCAGGTGGTGTAGCATTAATTCATCCAAATACATATAAAGTCTTACCTCTCAGCAAAACTATACCCATGTTTGGTAATGCTGAAATAATCATAGCATTATTAAAAATAAACAGGCATAAGCAACTGTGTGTTATAACAGTATATATTCCTCCAGGCTAAAATATCCCTATTCTGGAAGATATCCTTTCATGGGTTACTACAAATATCTCTAATGAAACAGTAATCATGGGAGATGTAAATATCGATTGGCGAAACCTGTCATCTAACTCACCAACAAATAGTATCCGACATCACAGCTTTACACAACTAATCACCTCTCCTACTAGAATACAAAACAACAACCTAACCTTAGCCGTAGGCTGGATTCTTGTCTCTGACCCCCTCAAACACTCAAACTCAGATACACTTCCAAACATATTAAGTGACCATTTACCTGCATATACCTATAGAACCACCTCACAAAAGCCCAAAACCCACACCTATAAAACATCCAGAAACCTAACAAATTTCTGTCAAAACCTGTTCAATAGCATATTAAAATCATTCAACTGGACTGCATTAAAAACTCTACCTCTTGATGACACTGTCAGCTATTTCAATAAAATATTCTTAGACACCCTCAGCAACCTAGCCCCTCTTAGAACAAAAAGAACAAAAGATAATCATGCACCTTGGCTAACCAAAGCTACCAAACTAATATTACAAACTAGAGACAAAGCCTGGGAAGACTGGATAAAAAAACAAAAATGACACCAATTGGCAAAACTACAGGGAACTGCGTAAAACAGCTAAAAATGTATGATCACTTATAAAAAATATTACTTTTCATAGCAACTGACCAGCCATAAAAAACAACCCAAAAACTTTCTGGAAAACCATTACATCACTACTCACCCCCAGCTCCACTCAAAATCCTTCCCCTAGCACAGACAAAACACCTACCGAAATAGCTAACATGTTCAGTACCAGTTTCATTAACAGCATAGCTAAATTAATCCTCGTCTTGAACTCTATTTCCAACAAAGTTGAAAAATCCCCCCTTCCCCACAAGCAACCATTAAGGTTGCGAATATCTCATCTTCCCACTACCAATATCCAACAATACCCCCTCTCTCTTTGCAACCAGTTCCTACTGCCTTAATTCATAAACTCCAACTCAAACTAAAAACAGGCTCATCTTCCTCTGACAATCTTCCACTGCAATACTTAAAATTCACTGCAGATGCTATCACATACCCAGTCAGCATCCTTATTAATCGATCCATTATGGAATTTTATGTCCCTACCCTTGAGGAAAAAACAATTATAACCACCCCTGCACAAAGGAGGTAAATCTAACAAGCTTACAAACTATAGACCCATCTCTATCCTTTCTCCCTTATCCAAACTGCTCTTAAGGTGTATACACATTCAATTACTAAACCACCTTACCCATTAAAACCTCCTCACATCCAGCCAGCATGACTTCAGGCCAGCTCACTGCACAACAATAGCCCTTATCCATTTCACTGACACAGTAAAGAAAGCTAGGGACTATAACCCACTCACTTCTGTATTACTACTAGACCTGTCAAAGGCCTTTGACATGAGCTCACATAACAAATTACTTCAGCAACTATCTGAAATAGGCTGCTCACCAACCTCCACACAATGGTTTAACAGCTACCTATCCAATAGGCAACAGTGCATAACATGGCAAGGTTGCCTATCTCAGTACCAGACCAACACAACTAGAGTCCCACAGGTGTCCATCCTAGTACCCCCTCCTCTTTAATATATCCATTAATAACCTACACACTGCCTGCCATCACAGCACACTAATCCAGTATGCCGATGATTCCACCATCATCTCCTCCTCTGACAACATCCCCAACCTGCTGCAAAAAACACAGAAAACATTTACCTGTATAGAATCATGGCTAAATGGTGCACAATTACTGCTTAACCCTAAAAAAAAGAAACTTTTACTTTTCTCTCCTAAAATTAACTCATCTGAGTTCAAAATCTATTCCCATAGCAAAGCAGAGCTTGAATTGTAATTGAAAAACTATTGGGCATCACCATAGACAACAAACTCACATTTGACCAGCATATCCTAAATGCCATTAAAAAAATTAAATTAGGAATACTCTATAGACATAAAAACTTAAAAAAAAACACTAGCTGATACCTATTTGATCCCCTCTCTACTGTATAGTGCTCCCATTTTTACCAATCTACATGCCTCAAAACAAAACTCGAGTCTTGTTTCTACAAGATTGTTAAATTTGCCACTGGCTCAACCTACCGCACCCACCACTGCAATGCCCTTACAGAACTAAACTGTCTGGAATTCCCCCACTATTTTGATTACCTACGGCTATCATTTGCACAAAAACTAATACATAAATCCAACAACCGTCCAGCCCTAAAATCCATCCTGCACACCAACATTCCCACCAGAAGTTCAAATTATAGACAACTGATAGACATACACAAGCCCAACAAAAGAGCAGGAGAATGTCTCTGTTCATATGCCATAGCTAAACTATGGATTAACCTACCTAATACTATCACCAGTATAGACAACCCCAAGAAGTTTAAACTTACACTAAAAAAATATCTCTACAATTCCTGAACCTGCCTTTGCTCGAGATGATATTTATTTTTCCACAGTCCTATGCCCTCTTGCCTCTCCTCGCTCATCCCCACCCGTCAAGCATCACTATAAGCTCTTTCTTGCTCACCCCTTAAATCTTCAGCTTATAGTCTGCAAACTACTAACAAGAAATCCCCCCCCCTCTTAAAACTACTCAGAATAACTCAACTCAAAATCTCCTAGTAACATAGCTCTCCTTTCTATTCCTCTCTCTCTTTACCTCAGCTATTCCCACTAAACCTTTGACGTCTTAGTATCACTCTCCTCCTCATAGCCTTTTGTTATATTATTTCAAATGTCAAATTGCAATGTACATTCTTTGCTACCAAATGCTGCTACACAACTCTATCAAGTACAGTCTTGAATTGATGTTTTCTCATTTACTGCTACCAAATCTATGACATGAAGTCTGTAATTTGCTGTTATAGTAATCTGATGACATATTTACTGTATTTGTCTTAAAATTACTAGTATATGAACTTTGTATGATATATTTACTATGACTGTATGTTACTTTTGGAGCTTTTCTCCCCGGGCCTCCACTGAAAATGGATTTCTGACCTAGTCGGACTTTCCCAGTCACCAAATGTCAATAAATAATAAATAAACAAACTCGCACAGCTTCAGATCCAACTCTCCAGAAGCTCAACCACTTTATCAGTCAAGGATGGCCATCACAGCAATCTTGTTTACCACTAGAAGTGCAGCAGTATTTTCTTTACAGAGACGAAATTTTGATGGAAGATTATATCATTATGAAAGGTCCAAAAGTGATTGTTCCAAAATCCTTGCAACAACAGTATATTAAAATATTGCATCATGGCCACCCAGGAACTGATTCTACTAAAACAAGGGCGAGAGGACTAGTATTTTGACCTTCTATGTCAAAAGATATTGAGAAAGAATTTTCAGCTTGTTCTATTTCTAATAGTACTAAACCGCATCAACAAAAAGAATCACTTCAGCTAAGACAGACTCCTGAACTACCTTGGTCAACAGTAGCTACAGATATTTTCAAATGGAATGGTCAACATTACTTGGTGTTAGTAGACTCTTATTCAAATTGGTTCGAGATTGACCTACTTTCTAATTTCATGTCCAGCACTGTCATTACAAAGTTGAAGAGACATTTTTCTGTCCATGGTAGTCCGCACAATGTCATTTCTGACAATGGTGCACAGTGTACAAGTCAGCAGTTTAAAAGATTTGTTGAAATGTGGGACTTTGTTCATGTTGCTAGTAGTCCTGAATACCCAAAATCGAATGGCCTGACTGAACAAGCAGTTCAAAGTGCAAAACAGCTGTTGCAGAAGTCTAAACATGACAATAATGATGTTTTTTTCTTAATCTGCTTAATCTCAGAAATATTCCTCAGGACAATTTACTTGGTTCAGCTGCCCAAAGATTAATGTTGAGACAAACCAGAACCACACTACCAATCAGTAAGAATTTGTTTACTCCGAGTGCTAAAAATAGCAAAGCAGTAAAAGCTGAACTCATAAAGAGGCATTTGTTCCAAAAGTCCTACTATGACAAAACCAGCAAGCCTCTGAATTCATTAAAAGAAAGAGAGATAGTGAGGATGCAGAGAGCAAAAGGATTTGACCGAATAGGACTTGTGAAACATTTGTGTGAGTAACCGAGATCATACATCATTGAGTCGCAAGGGATGGAATTCAGGCGGAATCGAAAACATTTACTACCTGTGTTACAGCATCCTGCCTATAACAGAGACTCTAATTCTCATAGTGATTTGTCCAATGTTCCTGTACCAGAGAACATTTCATCGTCTATTCCTGTTCCTGCAAGTATCCCTGAAAATCTTGAAAAAAGAACATTCCCCAGTGACTGTCCCTGTTGCCAAACCCAGTTCTAATTATTACATTGCAATGTTAGGTCATATATAGGTTCATAGGTTCATAGATTGATACTAGGCTATCTGCCCTAGGGCATTCATAAGCCTAGCCAGAGTATGTTTGGCTTTCGCCACCCTTTTAGATTAGTTGACTGTGCCTCTGTATAGTAGGTCACAGAAGGTAGCCCTTTTAAGGTTTGTTTACTGTACCTCTGTCAAGCAGCGACACAGAAGAGATCCCAGGGGTAAACTTATGATCTCCCATCCATTCATCAAGATTTCTCTTGAAGAGGGTCAGTGAGGGGCTCTACCTGACATGGATTGGGATTTTGTTCCAGAGTGAGGGGAGCCTCTGGGATATGAATCTGTCCCTCCAGCATGTCCTATTTATTTCTGTGCTGAGGTTCAGGTCCCTGGAGCGTGTAGCTCTAAGGGATTTAGATTTCCTGAGGTGAAGCATGTCCATTAGTTCTGGGTTTGACATGGCTTTATACGTCAGACACAGATCGCCTCTGAGTAGGCGGTACGCAACTGAGTAGAGCTGGAGTCTCTTTAGCCAAACTGCATAGGGCATCTGTTTGAGCCCCTTGATCCTCTTGGTGAAATACTTTTAGGGTCTTTCCGGTTGCTGAAGGTGTCGGGTAAGGTACATCCCAAATGGGGCATTGTACTCAATTATGGGCCTGATAAGTGATAAGTAGAGGGGCACAATGACCTCTCTTGATCTAGATGTGAACCCTTTCATGATAAGGTGGGCTATATAGAAGGTCTTTCTAACCATTTTGGCAATGTGATTGTCAAAGGAGAGATTGCTATCTACTTGGGTCCCCAAGTCCCTAATTACTTCTTCTGTACTTAATGGATTACCACCTATGTGGTAATTTGTGGGCACTTTGTTTTTTCCAAAGGGGATGACTATGCACTTTTTGGCATTTAGCTTTAGGCCATGGCTCTAGCACCAGTTATCCATCTCTGTGAGACCCTTTTAGAGGATGCTTGTGTCAGTTGGAGAGTCAATTATAGCACCCAGTTTGCAGTCATCTGCGAACTTGGTCAGCCATAGTCCACCCGTGTTAGCCTGTACCTCGGACAAATATATACCGAACAAGAGAGGTCCCAGGACTGAGCCTTGTGGGACACCACTTGTAACTGGTTTAGAGTCTGACATGGCACCTGCTATTTTGACCATGTGGGTTCTATCCCTGAGCCAGTTTGCAGCCCATGTTGTGACATAGGGGTTGATATTTAAGCTGGTGAGCTTATTTATGATGCTCGAGTGGGGTATTGTGTCAAAGGCCTTTGCGAGGTCCAAGTAGGCTGTGTGGACTACCTTTCCTTCATCTATGGCTTTGGTAACTGTTTCAAAGAAGTCAACCAGGTTCACGAGGCAAGATCTGCCCTTAACAAAGCCGAATTGGGTAGGATCCAGTGTCTGGAAGTTCCCAATGTCTTTGTTTATGATTTCCATGATGATACGTTCCATAGCTTTGCAGACCAGGCTAGTCAGGCTTATAGGGCGATAGTTTCTGGGGTCTGTTGTGGCACCACCTTTGTGGAGTGGGATCACTGTTGCTGTATGCCATTCCTTGGGAAAATATCCTGTAGTAAGGCTGAGATTGAACAGTGACTTTATATGAGGGTTTAGTTCTTCTTGGAGCTCTGGTCCCATTGATGCTGTGTTTTTAGCTTTGGAGAGGGCAGCTCTCACCTGTGCATCTGTGATCTCAGGAAGGCTACACTCTGTTCTGATAGACATTTGCTCTTTTGGGGGGAAGGGGTGGAGAAGTTTGCACTGAACCTTTCTGCCAGGATGTTGGCAATGTCTGTGGGTTCAGTGAATTTTTTATCATTTTGCACTAACTCAGAGCATATCTGGGAGTTGCCTCCCATGTTTCTGACATAACTAAAAGGCCTTGTGATTATCTTTAGTGTCTTGTGCAATTTTTCTTTCAAAGCTGGCCTTAGAAGATTTTATGAGGGATCGTAGTTTCTTGCTAGTACTGATCAGTGACGCCTTCCCTTTTTGGAATTTTGCTCTGTCATGTAGTAGCTTTCTCCTTCTGTTGTATAGCTTATTTATAGCCGGGGTCCACCAGACAGGTCTTCTGCCTTTGGAGGACTGAGTCTTGGTTTTATTTGGGATAGCATGCTCCATGCATTCCTGTAGATGTCCATAGAATGCTTTTGTAAAGGATTCTGCATTTTGGGCCATATTGTCCACTGGCCCAGGGGCTTTGAAGGATTCCACCTCAGTTTTGAGAAGTGTGAAGTTTGCTTTTGAGAAGTTCTTCACCGTGGTTTCCTTGGCTAGGTGTGGGGATGGAATATGGATGTCCAGTGAGATTTGTTTATGGTCTGATCTTACCAATGAGGGGTATACCTCTGGTGTGGAACATAGAGACCCCATGTTGGTGATGACCAGATCCAGTATGTTTTCCCCTCTTGTGGGAGTGGTGACCAGTTGTTCCATAGCATTTGAGTTTATAAATTCTAGGAACCATTGGGCAAGGGTGTTTGGGCTTGAGTAGTTTTCCCAATCGATGTTTGGGTAGTTGAAGTCACCCAATATAATAGTGTTTGGAGAGACCTTCATATTCTCCAGTGTTCTCAGGAAAGCCAAGTGATGTTCCTGTGTTTGGGAGGGTGGTCTGTAGCAGGATACAAACTGGAAAGCAGTTTTGCCCACTGCTAGTTGCACATGGATGGTCTCCGAAGCTTTGTGCAGTACCACTAGCCTTGAGGTGTGGGTATCTTTAATAAATATGGATACTTCCCCTCCTTTTGTGGTTCAGTCCGAGTTTTGGGGCCGGAAAGCATGGTATGAAGTATAGCCTGGTAGTGCTGGGGTGCTCTCAGGAGCCTTAAACCAGGTTTCTGTTACTGCACAGATATCGATATTCTCCATACTGAGGAGAGTCTCGAGTGCGTGCATCTTGAGGTTTAGACTTCTGGCATTGAGCAGCATTACCCTTAATTTTTTTTTTGTGTTGTCTATGGGGGTGGGTTTGTCTTTTGAGCCTTGCCTAAAAAAGGCACTATGGGGGAGGCAAGAGCCTTAGCCAGTATTCGAAAACCCAGGGGTGACAGGTGCAAGCCATCCCAAGCGAAGCAACGTGGCTTGTTGAGCATGTCATCCCAGGCTGACAGACACTGGATCCCCTTTGAATGACACCAATACTTTAGCAAATTGTTAAAATTGATCATTTTGATGATCATTAGGACTTAATACCAAATACATGGCAACCTGGACATGATTGTTATTGTTTGTATATACCTGTATAATTTGCATGCTTATCCAATTGTTATTTTCATTCCCAGGACAGAATAGTCAAAGAGGGAGAATGTAGATCAGAGTGTCTGTCATACCTTTAATTAATTACTAGTTATTAGTTAACTAATTATTAGTTAATTACTTTGGCTAAAGGTTTATTGCAGGCTTTGAATCTTTAGGAACAGAAGAGAAATGTGTCTGTTAAAGATAATTCTTGTTCCAGATTTCTTGAGTGTCCTTTATCGGATGATTCTGATAAGGGCAGAGATAGGACTTCCTCTGTGTTTTCTCTCCATGTCCCAGATTCTGATTTTCTGAGGACAGTGAGAAAATGTATTTTTCTTTTCAAATACTGTGTCCAGAATTAATATTTTTTTTGTTCATGGGGTGCAGCTGAAAGTCCCCTCATCCTTAAGAAGATATTAAGACATGTTGTAAGTGGATATACCACATTCTACTCCCATTCCACCAATTATACCAGCCTTAGGGAATGCTTTTTGACTTAGCCTGCAATGACCCTGGTAGTCAAATCTCAGTCCCAAAGAAGGCAGACAGACTTTCTAAAGGTCTCCAGTCTTAAGTATTTGGTTTGCTAATCTCATACTTGACACTTAGTAATTATTTCTACTTCTACTCTAGTTGCTAGCATGTTTTTGGTCAATGTTAATCCATTTCCTTCTGACAAGGATGGTAAAGCCTTTGACAGGCTTGGGAAGATAATAATGTTCTTCTTGTACTGTAGCCTTCAGAATTTTGAGCTACCAGGTTCATGTGTTAAAGTGCATTCTTGCTCATGTTGACAGCCTGAGGAACTTTTCTGACACTTTGCATTCAGAAGGTAGGTCCTTTCTGAATCATGCTATTGCTACATTTTCTCAAGTTTCTAAACATTCTTTATAGAGTGTGTATCTTTGGGGTGGCTCTTGTGTCCAGAGCTATTCTTTTGAGACATTTTGCTTGGGTATGTAATCAGACATTTTCTGAAGATGTTAAATCTGAGATCTTGAATTCTCCTTTCCACAAGTACTCAAATAGTTTGATGAAACAGGCAAACTGATTCAGGGGGTTACTAATATGTTTACCCCACTGTTTTTAAAACTACATAAAACATTAAGTCACTTTTCAAAAAGCAACACAATCCCAACAAGCTTCTGACAAATAGGGTTCTATGAAAAAGTGGCAGGAAGGGTCATCCAGAAAAAAGAACAGTCCTCCACTTCAAGATGACTATTGCAGCATTAGTATATAGCAAGCAGTTTGCTACAGTTTAGAATTTTTTAAACTAAAATCAGAGGAAGGTGGGTTAGGGACAGGGTACAAAAATAGGACATGATTGGCTCCTGAATTTCAGGAGACTCAGGTATTGGACCCTTTTTTTGCTCCTTGATTGTTGATGGGCATAGTACTGGGGATTAGCTCCAGGCACTGAATGAGTTAGCTGCTCCTGTACCATCAAGTGTCTAGCACCAAAGATAGCTCATTCCCATAGTTCCTTATTTATATGACTTGTTTATCTCTGCAGAGTCTTTTTTCCAGATGTCAAGAGTACCTTACTTTAGTTACAAATCTCTTTTCTTCAGCCAGGGTTTTCAGATCGACAGCCAAAAATCCTCATTAATTCCTTTTCCAAGAATAGTTTTCCTAGGATGTTTACTAGATTAATCCCAACAAAAGGCAACCTTTACTCAGGAAAAAGTGGACTTACATTTGGATCTCCAATCAGCCTCTGACTTCAGCCAATGCATGTCTCGGGATTCTAGAGTTTATGGCATCTCTTTATATCATAACTTTTCATATCAGGTTGCATATGAGAAAAATCTAAAAATCTTAAAGATTGTTTGGACCCAGTATTCCACCCACTAAATGTTTGGATCCTAGTACTAGGGCTTGTGAAGACAAAACTACTTTAATGGACAGATCAGATTTCTCTAAATACAGGTCTCATCCTCTTTTCCTACTCCTGCTCAATCTGTATCAACAGATGCACTGGCGTTTGTATGGGAATCTGTATCAATGGGGGTAAGAGTGCAGGTTCTTTGAAAGAAAACTGACAAACCAAAGCACATATATGGGAAAGGTATGTTAGCTGTGATCCATGCTATAGAATATCTTCATGATCTGCTGTCCCCAGAGACTTTGTAGGTGATTACAGACAACACCACAGTGATGTGGTACTTATCCAAACTAGGGACCACTAAGTCTTATCTCTCTGCAGGCTGGTGATAGTAGCTTGGGAGATTGTGATCCACCATGGTCTTACTCTTCAAAGCTTCCTACATTCTATCAGAGTAAAGTGTAGTAGCAGATAAGCAGCAGGACCAGAACAGATACTTGTACACGGGGGTCTTCCAGAAATTGATCCAGTTGTGGGAACACCTCTAATAGATATGTCTGGTTTTCAAAACAGACAACTAAACAAATTATGCTTCAGGACTCCTTGCAGTCAGGCCAAAAAATAGATGTTTTTAAATTCCCATGGAGAGTAATATTCCTGTACATATTTTTGTATTTCCATTAATATCCAGGGTCATTCTGACAATTCAGAAGGATTCCCCAAAGGGTATTGTGATGACTCCCTTTTGATCCAGGCAGAAGTGTGTCTCCCTTCTTATGTAATTAGTTAAGATCAATGACCATACCCTTCCTGACATATAGGATCTACTCACAATTTGAAACAACTTCAACTGATTGCATGGATGGTTCAAATGTGATACCTTCTTCTGAGGATATGCAATAGGTACTAAAGGAGGCAAGAAAAACTGCTACTAGAAGATATTTTGTTGCTCAGTGGAAAAGATTTACTAGTTGTTCATAGGTTCATAGGTAGGTACTAGGCTATTGGCCCAAGGGCCTACGTAAGCCTAGCCAGCAAGGTACCATAGCTTACTCCACCAAAGAAAGTTATTTTCCTGTGCCACTGTCCAGTAGACACACAGAAGCGATCCCCGGGGTGTATTTCCTATTTCCCATCCACTCATCAAGATTTTTCTTGAAGAGTGCTAATGAAGAACTTTGCTTGACATAGATGGGTAGCTTGTTCCAGAGTATAGGAAGTCTCTGGGTCAGGAATCTATCCCTCCAGCATGTCCTGTTTATTGTGGTGATAAGGTTTAGGTCCCTAGAGCGTGTAGCTTGGAGGGATTAGAATTTCTTTAGGTGTAGCATGTCCAACAGCTCTGGGTTTGACATAGCTTTATATGTTAGGCAGAGATCAGGAGTAGGCGATATGCTACAGAGTAAAGCTGGAGTTTTTTGGTCATACCAATAACCAGGGCCCATTCAGAAATTTTGTGCCACTGGTTCTTCAATTTATGTGTGAGCTACTCTCCTCTGGCCATTCCTATTCCTCTATTAAGGTTCATCTGCCGGTCATTTCAACTTGTCTGTGCATGGAGCTTCCCCTTCCTTCTGTACTGTACTACTTTTGAAACACTGTACTACCTTCTCACACTTTGGCAAGGCAGCTCTTGAAAAGGGGCTGCTTGATAGTCCACCAAGGAAATGGGTGACACCTACTTGAGATCTTGACTTTGCTAGAAAAGTTAACTCTGGCTCTCTTTGAACCAGCTCCTCAGGCTTATTCGTGATGTGGAACTGTGTTTTACTTATTAATCTGACATCTGCAAAGCAAGTATATGAGTTCCAAGCTGTCATGTTGGGTTTACCCTACCTGGTTTCCATAGAGATAAGGATATCTTAAGAACAAATACTTCATTCATGCCAAAAGTTGTTTAGGAGTTTATTTGGAATCAACCCATCAGTCTCTCTGTTTTTCTGTCCTGAACCTAAAAATATGAAAGTATTTTTCATACTATGGTTGTACATAGGCAACTCGGTTATTATCTTGAAAAAAAAAAAAGTCCTTTAAGAAAGCAGAACAACTGTTCACATCCTATGAAGAGTAAGCCATGTCAAAACAGACTACTTCCAGATGGTTGTCCCTTAGTATTGCTTTTTATTAGTTTTGTCATGGTAAATCAATTCCAGGCAGATTCTACTAAAGCCTTGACTTCTTTGATGACATATTGCAAAGGGATGGACTATAGAGGCAGCTACTTCATTCTCTGTGCATACTTTTACAAGTACTATAAACTAGATTCCTTTTCTACATCCAGAGCAGACTTTACTAAGACCATTCTCCAGCATCTCCTGGATCCTAATCCTTCCTCCACCCATACTGGTTAAGCTACAGTAGTCTACCCATATAGATAAAGTGACTGCAGACTGATGAACATAGTACAATTGCATAAGGTACACTTACAGTAACAGTAGATGTTTGATGAAATCACTGCTGCAGTAGCCGCACCTTCCTTCCACCCCCTTTTTTCTGTATATAGTTATGTTTTTTAGATAAAGTAGAGGCTCTTCAAGACAAGAAAGTATTGAAGATTTTTTTTCATCCAGGCTGCTGTTTTCACCCTTTGGTGTTGAGTTGCTGCAGTGTGGGTGCATATATGTGTGTGTGGGGGGATGCATAATTTCGGAAGACTGGTTGTTATCTCTATGGCAGGATGTAATCCATATAGGTATGGTTACAGTACCAGTGATTTCACCAAACATCTACTGTTGTTATGGTAAGTGCAACTTCCCCACGTGTATTTTTACTTTGTTCCGTGGCTAAGTATGTCCTAAGTTAAATGTATAATCACTCTGTTTTGCAATGTAGTCTCCAACCATCATGCATAAAGACAGTGCATTTAAAGCTTTGAAAACTTTATTTTCTCTTTGTTTACCTATTTATTTCTTCTTGTTTGAGCTGCCTTAACAAAATATCGTCCATATTTTTGAGGAAAGAAGAGATAAAAATTGGGGCATCAGTAGGGGACACAGACATTTATTATAGAAGTGTTGAATTAATTACAAGGTGCCTATCATTTGTGTCCTATAAGGTACCTGTGATAGCCCAACTTGAACTCTTCCTCACTAACAGTAACATATTCCTTGCAGACCTATCTACACTGGAATGCCAACCCCCTCCCCCCAACTAGCTTTGATATAATTTATTTGATTCCTCTCATTTTAACATTGTTACCTATAGAAGGATGATGTCATCTTTACATCTCTTTATACAGGCTGAATGTTTGCTCTCTTTATGGGGATGCTTAACACCTGACTAAATTTAACAGTCTCTCTGGTTGCTTGATCCTGAGAGTTATTGCAGTAAGAAAATTAAGGATGTATTTACTTTGCCAGCCTGCCTTCCTTACTAAGCTAAGTGCTCAGCAAGACAAGATTGAATTTATTAATAGAAGGCCAAGCAGCTAACTATATTAAAACACCATTTAAACAACTAATGAGATTGATCCTTACCAGAAGGGCTATATTTTAAACTGCAGATTCTGGTACTGCTCACAAACCTGAAACTCGAAGGCACCAGGAGTCATCTTCTACTTTCAGCTGGGGTTTTGCAACTGCAATTATACTGAGCAATTTCAAACAAAACTGAGATAAAAAAGGAAGAATATGAAGCCAGCTCAGTGATGTAGAGGGATAAAGCCCTGCCTACAGTACAAGTGACCAGGGTTTGAACAGTGGCTTAGGCACTTGTAGGAGCTGGCAGGAGATGATGAGAGTGACTGGCTTTTGCCCGCTTGCCTAGCCTGTGAGGCGAAATGTGGCTCTGACTTGCCACATGGATGATACCTAACATGAACACTGTGTTTATCTCCCCACAGAATTCTGGCCAAGCAAGCACTCATTGACATATGGATTTCCACTATAAGCCAAGAGAATTCAGCATGCAAAGGCACACTTTCTCCATAAGGGAAGTTACAGCACAGCTCATAGTGGCCACAGAGGGGGGAGAGGTGATCCATTGGAAGACAGGGTAGACTGCCACACAGGACGAGTAAAATGACCTTCTCCCTACTGCCTGACTCTAGTCATGGAATTGATGGGCTGATTGAGATTTGAGACCAGGAAAGAACAGGCCCGGGGGGCAATTGGGTGAAGGTTGAGAAGCCATTGGGCAGATTCTGGGTGGACATGGAAAAAAAAGGTTTATAGCTTATAGCTTGCACATCAGAATTATTTGTCAAACAGTATGAATTACAACAAATATTGTTAAGAAAGGATGAACAGTGTACTTTGGCACTAAAAACAGTTGTTGACCTTGGACTTTACCAATAACCAATTACTATAATGTCTACCCAATGCCTAGCAGTTAGACTTGACCTCTTCCATAAGCTACTACCATAATAGGAACTTTCCCCCTCTACGCCAGCATACAACTATATGCAATCTCAAATCTGAACTGGAAAGTTCTCACACTCCTAGTGACTCTAGTGTCCCTTGTTTGTAAATGAAGAAAACCTATAGGAGTCACAAATAATGGGTTCACAGTTTGCTGGGAGGAGTTATCTCAGCTTTTCCACCTTTAATACCCAGTACAGAGAACAATGTGTCAATGATCACCTATAGTGACAGCATATGAACTGAAGTCTGCAGCTCTTAGGGTAGAGGAAACTCCCCATTATTCATCAGATGCATTGAAGCCTGACAGCTGCTGCACCTGCTTGACTGAGTACATGTGCTGAACCACTTGGCTGAGTGCCATTTCATTGTTCCACTTCTAGTCTAAACTTAGATTTTGTCCACAATCATTAATGATTTGATAAAGTGAAAAGGTATAAGCAAAAGAGAAGGTATTTAAACTGCAGTGAATTTAGAGCTTCTTGCCTAAAGGGAGTACAAACTTTACCATTATTCTCCCCTGCCCACTTCTTAATAGCCATGTGTACCTGTCATACTTTTGGCTGAGGGGGGAACTAAAGAGAGAGTGAGGATGTCTTAAAACTCATAAATGTGGTGTCATTCTACATGTTACATGCATTCTGTATTTAAAATGTAAAATTGCTGTATCCAAGGATCCTGTACAGTAGTTTTTGCCTCTGGTATTTTGACAAAATAGTTGCCATTACTGTGATAAGATACATTTACGTTAAATCATCCACTGTATTACAGTCAGCTATAGTAGTGTACAACTGATAGGTAATATGTGATTAGTTTGCCTTTGAGGTCACTAGTAGTGCAGACATTTCAGGAAATTATGATGAGAAGCAACTACAATTACACTGAAAGATAGAAATGTCCATAATAAACTTCTAGAGTTTGTGGAAAGACTTTCATATTTCTGGATTGTTTGCACTGTTTGTCATTGTTATTTCTTCTGCCTAGTAGCCATCAGACCCTCGCTAGCTAATGGCCCATTTGTTCACCAGTGCCAGTACTTCCTGAAAGTGGTCTCTCACTCTCGATCTCTTTCCTCCTCCATTACATAACCTCAGAAACATGTAACAGTAATCTGAAAAATATAACTCATAAGCACACTTTCCACAGTTGCCACAAGATAAGACACCTGCATATTACATAGATCAATTGGGTCAAAATAAGATTAAGTATTCCACTCAGTGGGATAGCAAATCAACAAAGGCAACTCAGTGAACCAGAACATGATTGTAATGGGGCATAATGTAATAGGGCATGATAATTGGGAATTTGCTAAAAGAAGTCTACATCTTTACTTACACTAAATTATGAAAATAAACCCAGTCTTCAGCATACAAACAGCTATAACTCCATATGTAGTACTTACAGGAATCCTGTTATTTTTGCTGATTTTACCCTTGCAAGGCCACTGCACATGCACATTATTAAGCCTGAATCTTCACAACTACTTAATTTCTAAAACTAATTCAGCCTTCAGACTCATTTTCTTTCCCAAACTTAAAAATGAGGGAGAAAGAATACTCCATACCTTGTGTAGATCAATATGTATGTATACCTTTAAGAAGCTTTCCATGGGCTTATACAAGTGTATAAATACTGAGCACATGTGAGCAAGACTGCCATTTTGTAGTAAGCTGTTGAGATATAAGCATGCATGTCTGTGTAGTCTGTCAGTTAATCAGTTCATTTATATTTTGTACTGCTGTTATCCATCCTGGTGTGCTTCTCTATAATAAAGCAAATAAATGAACTATCCTGCCTGTTCGTCTTCAATTATAAACCAAGACGAGCAACACCTTGGATGCCCACAGACAACTCAGGTACAATTTTGATAGAACTAAATCTTTCAGATCTTTGGATCAATTGTTCATTTCTTGTGAAGGTAAAAAGAAGAGACAACCTGTGTCAAAACAGACTATTTCCAAATGGTTGTCTAATGCTATTACCTTTTCTTATACTCACCATAACATAACTATTCCAGGCAGGGTCAAGGCCCACTCTACAAGGGTCTTGGCATCATCTATGGCTTTTTGGAAAGGGTTGGATTCTAAAAGTGTTCTAGAAGCTGTTACCTGGGCCTCTGTACATGCTTTTACAAAGCACTATAAGCTTGATTCCTTTTTTAGGTCCAGATCAGGCTTTGCTAGGACTATTCTCTAGGGGCTCCTGGACTCTTTTCCTTCCACCCTCTAATGTAATAAGCTAGAGTAATCCATCCATATAACTAAGGCTACTGCATCAGTAATCAATATAATGAACAGAGTACAATTGTGTAAGTAAACTTACCATAACAATAGATGTTCAAAGTATCACTGCTGCAGTAGCTGCTCCCTCCCTCCATCCTCCTTGTGTTTGGTGTGCCTTTTATGCCAGTGTGTGGACATTTATTTTTTGTTGTTCCAAGCATTTTCCTTTCAGTGCTCAGCCTCCCTCTCTCTGATGGCAGGAACACTCTGAAGGGCTTTGCACCCAAACTTGTCTTTTAGTCAGCTCAGGTTAACTATCTGACAGTTTGGGTGTATGGAAGGTGCCCTGTAGGTTTGGATGCTAGCCAGCTGTTGTATCCTTGGCAGGATATAACCCATGTAGTTAAGGCTACTGCAGCAGTGATCATTTGAACATCTACTTTTATGGTCAGTTTACCTGCACAACTGCACTTTTTGTCTAACAGTGTCATCCAAAAACTTTAAGAAATAAGTTTGAATGTGTGCTTTGAAAAGGAAAGACCTGATTTGGTCTAAAAACTTGATTCACCCTATTAAAAGACAAAAGCATGTAATTATACCTCTCTTATAAAAACACTTGCCTTTATCGTATACCTTTTATAGTAATGTGTCCCAAGCAAGTTATTTTGTACAGAACAGAGTTCGATTCCAGCAGCAGAAGTACTTTGTTCAGATAAAGGCAATGAATGAGATTAAAGCTCCAGATCAGATGAGTAAACAAGCAGCTGTAAATACAGTAACAAGTTTTATCTAGTTAACAAAGGCTATCAAAAAAGTTTCCCTATTCATGCTTGTATAAAGCTTCTCATTTATTATTTTATTGCTGTATTTTTCATAATATGAGCTTTCTGTGGTGGAAGAAGAAAATATTTTATGGAATTCTATTTTTTTTCTTTTGAAGAGCACAAAAATAATTTCAGCAATACCTTTGTGTTGAATAGAAACTAGGTCAAAGAAAAATGAATGTTGTGTGTTTTATTCTGTACTTCGGTATATTACTGTATGAAACACAAGTTGCAGGACTCTGGAGGCTAATTATACCTATCCTGTACATCTGTGCACTTAGATAATTGTACTGAGTGTTTTATATTTCTGGAAACAAAGATTTATAGATAAAGCTTTAAGCTAATTTTACAGGATTTAAAACTGCTTCATTATTTTACTTTGTTTCATATTTGGCTTCATTTACCATTTGTGTGGCATATTACAAGACAGCAGTGTCTTAATTAGTGAAATATGGTATACAGATATTTTAAACTTGATATTGATTTCTAGAGACTTGTCTTCATTAAATCTTCATCAATTGCACAGCTAGATTGTTATTCCAGTAAGCACAGATCTGGCAGTGAAAGACAAAAGAAGAAAGGAAGATAACACCAGTTAATGAACTACACTGTGAATAATTGTTCAGACTTTAGTGTTAAAGCATCTGACTCTAAATATATATTTATGTAGAAATAATATCTCTGCCTTAAGTATACTCTATGTAGTTGTATCTGTAACAAAATGGTATTGTACACTGTAATACGTGCAGAGTACAATATTACATTTGTTTTGTATGAGCAGATGATTTCTTACCCACAGATGAACTATAGAGGTTCTTTGTATACATGTTAAAGTATGCTGACAAGTAAATATGCTTCCAAGACTTAGAGAAATAGGAAGGTTTCCTACACTTCGAACATATCATATCAGGCGCTTTGCAGCATTCTTAAAACACCGTATCTAGATTTGTTTTTTTTTTTTGTTTAAATTTGTTAACTACTGGAAAGATATATTGTTTTGTTTTACATGGAACTGTTATTAGGCACACTCCAGAGGTACACAGTACAAGATACAAAGTAAACTGTTTAAGATAAGTGTAAATGTCAGAATTTTGTAAAAGCAGAGTATAAGGTTTTGCTGGTTCAAGTCATTTTCATGATTGTTGCTCAATAAGGAGGATAAAGGAAATTAAGGTAAGCTGAACTGCTTGGAGATGTTAAACTGCCTTTTGTTACTGTAAGTAGAAAATACTGCTTAGTTTATGCATAATTTATGAGGAATTTGAAATGTGTAAGTGGTCTAAATATGCGATCCAGTCTTGTCTATTGTCATCTGATTCAACTATGGGTTGTCAGATCCAACCTCAGCACTGAATCTGAAGCTTTTCAGCTCCAGGTCTACGGCTCCTCTCCTACCCATAATTCCCAGAACTCCACCCTACTGCTTCTGATCTCATTTGTTGCCTGAGGTTTTCAGCCATGCTTTTTAGGGCTCATATTTTGCCTCCTTCTTGAATGACCTTTGTAGCCTCTCCCTCACCAAGAGAGTTTTCTCGCTCTCCAGTTTCTTTGTGTTATTGGTAATGCTAGTGTTAGAGTAAGCTTTAGCTATACTTTACTAACAGTACATATTTTAGGCTAGTTTTATATGTACATATATATATAGACAGATAGACAGACAGGTTAGCTACTTAGGATTGTTTGCTATTTTAACATTACATCAAGTATTAAGATTTCTTAGTATAATTACACAACTGTGTGATTTATTAAGTGTTCTTTAAAGTTCTTTACACACACACACACACACACACACACACACACACACACACACATATATATATATATATATATATATATATATATATATATGGATTCACTTCAGAAGCTCAAAATACTGAAATCTCGAATTTCAGTATCTCAAGCCCAAGAAGTTGAATCCACAAAACAATGAAAACTGAAAACCACGAAATTCAAAACCTCGAATACCAGAGGTTTTGAATATCGTGGTTTTACTACATACACATGCACACACCATCCACCACACAAACACACAATCATTCTACTACATGAAAGCAGGGGGGCAAGCACCCCTGCACCCCCTACTTAAATATTCTCACTCTGAGGTCACACTACATACAAACACACACAAACCAACACCACACAAGCTACTTTCTCTTCACACACACACATCACAGCAACAAAGCACACTGACAAACACTACAGACCCTACCCAAACCCCTTAACACACACACACTTACCTGAATACATGACCATAGCGGAACTTTAGAAGCATGAAATTCAAAACCTCCGGTATTCGAGGTTTTGAATTTTGCGCTTCTAAACTTTCGCTATTATGTGGATTCGGCTTCTTGGGCTCGAGATACTGAAATTCAAGATTTCAGTATTTCGAGCTCCTGAAGTGAACCCATATATATATATATATATATATATATATATATATATATATATATATATATATATATATATATACTTTCTTTTACAGTAGTGATAGGAGTCAGCCATTGTTTGATGTGTTGTGTATGCATTAATTTCATCCATGGCTGATGGCCAGGGTTTTAAAAAGTGCACAGAGTGTAGTCATAAGCAGCTATCCCTGTACCCATACTCCCTTTGTGTATATTGTTTAGCCATGGCTCACCTTGACACTTCGTATCAGGCTTATGCCTCTTTCAATGCGCAAACCTTACAAACTAGACAGGAAAAACTTATAGTGAAGAGACTCCTTCCTTCCCAGACAGGGTCTGCCACAACTTCCTCTTCCTCTTTTGCAACTTCTCCCCAAACCAAAGACAAGAAACACAGGGAGAAGACAGACAAAGATAAAGACAGGGACTCCAAACAGGACAAGGCCAAAGAAAAGTCAAAGGAAAAAGGAAAAATCTGAGTCTGATAAGTCCAGTAGGCAATTCCCAGATCCAACTTTGACTTCAGGATCAGATCCCAAGATCCCAAGGTACCGAGACTTCCAGATCTGACAGTCTTTCAGCACCATATGTCTCCTGTTTGGTCCAGGTACTCACCATATCCAGGCATTCCAGACTGCATTTTCTGATTCTTCAGAACTGGAAATATTCCAGACCACCATTGCTGGCCTTATCATCCCAGTCATGAAGAAGTCTGACCAATCAGGATGCCAGCAGAACGGTAAGAAATTTTCTCTGGATGCAGATAAGGCTTGAGGTTCTCTTGGTACTGTCTGATGAGAACATACTGAGTGCTGGTCCGTCCATCAACCCATCCTCTGGTCTCCTTTCTGTCACCATTTCACTCTTACATGAGAGTTCTTTACTGGACTTCAGCAGTACAATGGTCCCAAAGGTTTTATTCACTTTACGCCCAAAGAAGACTTCCTCAAATTTGCAGGCAAAACATATCTTGGTGGATAATGTCTTCTTCTGTGGTAGATGGGTGCCCATTCTTAACGAAACCCTCTGTGACAGTAGTGAAGACAGACACTTTGCTTCTAAGGTGGGGAAGACGGCATGTCGAAGAGAAGATGGTCCACGGCACTTGATCACTTATAGAGGTTAACCTTCACATGATTGTTCTGGAGATGATAGCAGTCCCTCTGGCTTGATTGGCCTTTCAGGATGCTCTCCCCAGAGGTGTGATCCAGGTGCAGACAGACAATATGTCAGTAGTCTGGTACATCAGCAAACAGGGAAGAAACTATTCCTGCCCTTATGCCAAGAAGACATGAGTCTCACAATGGGTGATGCATCCATGCTGCTTTCTAATAGCCACACGTATCCTGGGGTCATCCAATGCTCTGGTATACAAGTTGAGCAGATTTAGCTTGATGTCTTAGGACTATGTCCCTCAATCCAACAGTGACAGCCTTGATCTTCAGTTACTGGGGCCAGCCTTGTGCAATCTGTTTGTGTCCCACCTAAACAACAATTGCAGCAATTATTTTTCCCTGATCCCTCTGCAAGGACAGTCACTGATGGATGTTATAGTCCATAATTGGCCACTAGGTCTCATTTATGCCTTTCCCCCATTGCCTTTAATGAACAAGTTTATACAGAAAGCAAGAATGTGCAAGGCCAAGGTGATCATCATTGTCCCCTTTCTGTCCTTGTCCAACATAGTTTCCCTTCCTGTGGCTTCTTCTAGTTCATCTTCCATGGAAGCTGGATCAATACCCAGATCTATTACCACATCCATCCTGGCTACCTCCTCTGGACCAGAAAGCCATGAAGGTAACAGCTCTGTTCCTCCAATTCTAATATTAACTGATATGCCAGGCTTTCCTCATCAATTGTTCAGATGTTATCATCATCCCCAAAACATACCATGAAAATATACCATAGCAAATGGAAGAACTTTTCCGTCTAGGCAGCTTCTAAGGACTCGGATCCCTTTTCAGCTCCTGTTCCCTCCTTCCTATAATTTTATCAGAACTTTTTCACAACATGTCCAGTTATTCAACTACCAAAGTTCAGTTAGTTTTCATGTCTAGCTTTCATATAGTAAGTCCAAACTAAAACCATTTATTGTATAGCTTTCATATAGGCCAGAACAACACCTCTATAGTTTTCCTGAGGATTTCTAAAGCCTTCCTGAAAGGTATCTGTAAAGGTATCTACAAGCATTGCACCTATGAGGAAAAAATACAGGCAGTTAGAAGAACAAGAAAAATAAATGATCAGCAAAGCAAGGCAGTCCAGGGTCAGTACAGTTTTTATTATTCCATGACTAGCTAATTTGGCTGATTGACTGACTGACAAATCATGTATCTGACCTGGTTTACTGACTGACTGACTGACTGACTGACTGACTGACTGACAACATATATCAGTAAGTACATAACTTTTATACAGTTCTTGACAAATGCAGTCCTGCCTCTTTAGATATGCATTGTGTCCTAAGTTGGTCATGCAACTATTACAGATTATTTTAAAAGTGCCACAGCAGACTATTTTTGTAGTATTGCTTTACAACAAGTTTTCCTTTTTTGGTATACAAGTACAGAGTAATCATTTCTTGCTTCATCTTGCTTTGTCATCATATGCTCTTCCTGCTTAATTGTCTTATTATAACATTTCTAAAGATTTTTTTATATTATTACCAGCTGCAACTTACATTATTACTACTGTTGAATAATTCAGAATTAATGAAAGTCTGCAACTTACAAAGTAATACAATACAAAAGCTTAATAAAAACTTCATATAAAATCTGCAGCTTTGCAGCATGTATATGCAAGGCACAGCATCTGCTCCTGTCATTCATTCTATAGATACTGTATGAAATAGAATAATATACATTTTCTTATTCTTCGATGTTTGTAGCATATATGTACATTTTACAAATCATGTATTTTACATTATTTGCATTCTTTACACATATAGTTTAGGAATATTTTGATAGAAATAGAAAAGTACTGATTAATCCATGTTTTATACAACTTGTAACAGAAGAGCCATTCCTGCTGTTACAATAGCTCAGTGTGTGACCCATGTTTCAGGCTGCTGTGACCTTTCCGTTCTATTTTTTTTCTAACAAGTGGCTGAGCTAACAATTCTAAAAACCACTGCGAAGTCTTATAGCTAGTGTGCTTCTGTTGTCTGACATTTGATTATTAGAGGGATTATTTTCAATATAAATATTTATTTATATTAATAATTATGCCTTGATAAAGAGAGGAATTATTCATAATCACTATCTTATCTTGGCTGATGCTCTTTTAGCCAGGCATTGTATTTCCATGCAGCTTTTTATTCATGCTTTCAGTCACTGGCATTCACATAAAAGATTGTTCACACATGCTGCTCAGGGAATATTTCCATAAGCTGGTCTCAATATTGCTTGAGATCCTAATACTATAACATGGTTCCCCCTGAACAGACATGAGAACTCATATTTGTTGATCTTATTCAATGAATATTATCACGCTTCATTGGTTCAGAGTACTTCATAAATTGTACAATGTTTTGGACCTGATGCACTTGGTCCACTGTTAAAACCTGTACTGTTTGCCATCTTACACATTCAATTCCACACTTGATGACAACAATTACTAGGCTTATGCCAAATATGACCTGCATTATTTTCCTCCCCAGCTACTGATAGAACCAGTCAGCCAAGAGAACCATGTTTCTTTTTCTATTTGTGCTTTTTGAGCAATTTCCTCAATTATTTTGAGGGAGGTGACTCCTGATTTCAGGTTCATTACCAGGAATATAAATACAATATTCCTCTCCTACCAATGCACAAAATTTAATGCCATGTGGTTTTGTAAGACCATAGTTTTTATGGCAGTCATTTCTATGGTAACTTTTAATTCCTCTAATAGACCTTCCAGTTTTTTTTTTAATTTCCCAAATAGCTTTTCCTTCTCCATAGAATGGAAAGATTGATGCTTCTGCAAGGACATCACTTCATACATTAATTTTTTACTATGTCAATATATCTTTTTAATCTAACATTTCTAATATTAGAATCAGGTAATGTTGTAGTATGTCTAATGGATGGAATGTCCCAAATAACACAATCCAGTCCAGTTCTCAGGAAGCCATTTGTAGGCTTTATTACCACATATGTAATATATGCCTGTTCAAATTGGAACCATCCATTTTGTAACCCAGTGTGTAATTCTAGCTTTTTTAAATGTCCAGCAAGTTTCATTACTAAAATTCTCAAAACATTGTTCACTGGCATTTCGGGTAGCATAAATAATACTACAAGGACTTTTCCCAAGAAATGGGTGATTACTTGTTCCTTCTCTTTGTAAGCAAACATCAGCAGTCACATTTGTATGAACAAGCCTGAAGAAAGGGTGTTTCCTTGGGATAGAGTCAGTCCTTGGAACACAGTCTTGGTTTGTGAGATTCAGCATTTCCAGAAGGGTAGATGGAATAGTTCATATGGAATTCCTACTGTTTGCATCTTGTGGTATCTCATCACATATCCAGCATTGTTTAGCATTCAAAGTTTCTGAGTATATTTGCAGTTATTTGGTAAAGGTGTTGAAGTCCACCTTTCCTTGTATTGAGGAGTAAAAGTTGATCAGGATCACGATTAATATCAGGATTTTCATGGTTTGATATTTGCTGGAAGAGAAAAGAATCATGTTCTTATTAGTTGTATCTGATATTATGCCCCTTTATATCAGTTATTACATTTATAAGTTATTCAGTTTTCTCCCCTCCATTTTAATCTTTTAACATTATCTTTATGAATCCAACCATTTTTTGGTGGCTGATTTTTATATGGCTGGATATGTACAGCCACTAACCTCACTTTGGTAACAATGTAGGGTCCTATCCATTTTGAATCCCATTTACTTGTGTTCCAAACTGACGGACCATTACAAGATCTCCTTGTTCCAATTGTACCTCCCTCGATTCCCAAATCTCATTTTGTTTACACAGTTCTAGATTATGGGCTTGTCCAGCTTCCCAGACTCTCCCTTTTGCCCAAATGATTTGGTCTTGGAGCTGGTCCCACAATTTTGTTTCTTCTAATGGTATCCCATAAGGGATTTCTCCTGCTTGTAAATTTATAGGTCGACCCGTCATTAGTTCATGTGGAGTTAACCCACATCCCTGAGGAGAATTTTGCATCTTAATCAAAATGTTAGGTAAATGTTTTACCCAATGATTCCCATACTCTGAAATCATTTTCTGTAATCCTTCCTTCAGAGTTCTATTAGTTCTTTCAAATTTTTCCAGAACTCTGAGGATGGTAAGGAGTATGAAACCTTTGCTTGATTCTCCAAGTTTTACACATTTGTTTTGTCACTTTTCTGGTAAAGTGAGTCCCTTGATCACTATGTATTTCTCGGGGCACTCCCCATGTTGGAATAATCCTTTCACTTATTATTCTAACTACTGAGTTTGCATTTTCCTTTTTTGTTGGATGATCTTCCACCCATCCAGTATATTCATCTATCAAAGTAAGTAGGAAATGAAACCCTCCTGGTGCTGTTGGAAGAGAGCCTACAAAATCCATTTGTACCCTTTTCCAGGGTCCCAATGCTTGTGGGAGTCTATATTGTTTTCTCCTATTTCTTTTTCCCACATTGTGCATGGCACATGTGACACATCTATCTACATGACTTCTGATGTCTGTTGTCATTCCTTCTCATTTAAATCTAGAACTAACAATTTGTTGTAGTCTTTCCCTTCCTGGATGACCTAGGAAATTATGATAATAAGTTAACATTTTTCCTTTTTCAGGCTCAGTTGTTTGTACCCTATGTAAATGACCTTTTTTGAATTCTCCTGGAATCAACCAAGGTTCTGGAAATCTAACCCATTTCCATTCACTTCCTTATATTATTTCAAATTATACTATTTTCTCTTTCTTAATGATGTCTGGCTGTTCTCTCAGAATTTTTACTAAGCTTCCTAACTGCTGATTATCTTTGTTTATTTTTGCATTTAAGGTCATATGAGCACCTTGTTTGAATTCAGGACCCTATAATGGCTTCATTTCATCTGCTCCTGTCACTGTTAATCCACATACAGTAGGTGTTATGATGATCCCATCACACTGGATTTGGGTAATTTTCCCTACCTCACTTTCCACTCTATGTTCATACTCTGTACACTGTTCTCTGCAAAAGTAAGCTCTACAATGTAAAGGTAAAGGATTTAGAGGTAAGTCCATTTGTATTTGGCACCTATTCAAAATATTTTGTACCATTTCCTTATTTGTTTTTCTTCCATGTCATTTGTTTCCCATGCCCAGTATTGAGGAACATTTTGTATTGGATAAGTTTCTTTCTAGTCAAGGGCCCCTTATTTTGCTAGCTGAGCTACTATTTTATTAGCCTGACTGTGTACCTCATTTTTGATGTGAGCTTTGACCTTATTTATACTCACTGTCGAAGGATTGTCATCTTTTATCAAACTTAAATTTATGTCAATACTTCCTGATGACTGACTGGTTTACCATCAGCTGTAATCAAACCTCTCTCTTTACCAAATGGGAAGAGATGATGTTAAGACTCGGACTACATATTCACTGTCTTATAAATGTTTACAGGTCTGGGCAATAACAAGGCTTGTTATCCCTATCCCTATACCTCTCACCTACTGTTATATCTTCCTATTATTATTTATTTATCATCTCTCTCTATATTACATTATTTCTATGCTCTGTGGAAACTTATTTTTAAGTAATTCCTTTATCAATAACACTATAAAATTAACTTCCCTTTTTACTGTTGACTCTACCTGTATAATGTTTTGTACCTGTGAATTGCATTGTTATGATTCTTGCCCTCATTGAATATCCTGTGCCAACCTATACGCTGTACTGCATATGTTACTGCTGTATACATTTTTTATACTACTTATTTGTTGTTGTATTTGTATGTGATTATTTATGTCTTGGAGCTTATCTCCCCGGGCTTCTACTGAAAATGGACATATATCCAGTTAGACTAGCCCAGTCAACAAATGTAAAATAAATAAAATAAAATAAATATTTTTTTAACTGCTTCTAGTTCAGCTCTTTGTGCTGAGCATCCCCCTGGGAGACTACCTTTTTTGTGTTCTTTGGTCTCTGCATTGTATATTACCCATTCTGTCATAAAACACCTTATTTCAGTGCTCCAGAATCTGGATCCATATATATAATTCTGGCGCTCTTCAATAGTTTGGGTGCCCACCCTTAAGTGTTCCTCCTCATTTTCCAAATCAGGACATTCATGAGATTCCCCTTGGTAATTAAACAGTTCTGGTAAAAACTTAATCCAAGGGATTTCTACTCTGATTCCTCCTTTCTGACTTGCAAACAGTGATTCTATCAAGTCATGCATTATTCATGTCCTTTGAATTTCCTTCTAACATGTATTTCACTGGAGTATGTTTGGTCTGTAGCACAATTGGAGAGCTCTGAATCATATGGCATGTTACTTCAGTACACCATTCTGCTATGATGGCTTGCTTCTCACATTCTCTTATTCCTTTCTCAACTGGACTCATAGCTCGGGAATAATAACCCAAAACCTGATACTGAGATCCTCTTTTTTGCAACACTATGGCCATCATAGTTAGACCATTGTGTCCACACTGTATGATGAACTCTTTATCTATTTCTGGGACATTCAAAGCAGGTGCAGAAATGAGTTCTTCCTTGACCTTAGAGAAAGCTGCTAGTGACTCATCATTCCAATTGAGAAGTTCATCTCCTTTTTTGTTTCCTTTAAGCATATTAGTCGAGGGTTTTGCTTTTCCTGTATAATCTAGTATCCATTCCCTTGAGAATCCAAAGATTCCTAGGGCTTGCCTTAACCCTGTGACAGTAACTGGAATTGGTAACTGTCTGATTAGTTGCTTTTTGTCCTCGCTAATGCTTCTTTGTCCTGCTGATACAGTGACACCCAAGAAAGTAACAGAATCTTTCATAAACTGACTCTTTTTAGGGATCAGTTTTAATTCTGATTATCTTATTGCTTGGAAAATTTCTGCTAATGCATTTAAGTGCTGCTTTTCAATTGCTGTTCCTACAAGTATGTCATCCACATATTGAATAATAGAAGGTCTACATTCCAGTGGTTTTAGTATTTCCTGCATTACATGATGAAAAACGGTTGGAGCATTATGAAAGCCCTGAGGCATTCTTGTCCAAGTATATTGTTGGCCTTCTACAGTAAAAGCAAATTTCCATTGTGAGTCTTTATCTAGGGTAATATTCCAAATATTCCAGAAACCATTACTCACATCTAATGTGGAAAAAAATTTCATTTTTTCCTGAATCTGAGCAATAAGATCAGGCATGCTTCCTACTATTGGCAAAGAACAAGGTATTACCTTATTAAATTCTCTGTAATCAACAGTAAGATGATAACTTCCATCTGGCTTCTGTACAGGCCAGTTTGGACTGTTAGCTGGTGAATTAACTTTTCTCACTACCCCTTGAGCTTCTAAAGCTTTCACAGTATTTAGTATTGTCTGTTTTGCCTCTTTCTTTACTGGATATTGTTTTATAGGTTTCTTGGGACTGCCTCTTACTTTAAGAATAAAGTCAGGGACTTGTCCACAATCATTCATATGTTTGGCAAAAATATCCTGATAGCAATAAATTAGCTGAGCCAACTATTGCTTTGGTGTTTTTAATAATTCAACTAAATCATACCGTCCTGGGTCTTTGACACTGTATTTGCATAATGCTTCAGATATGATTAATATTTCATTTACTGGTCTCTTAATCAATCCTCTGTGACACAAACCTATAACATAACCTCTTTGTTTTAAGATATCATTTCCAATTATGTTTTGTATATGAGGAGCTGATACCCATGCATGCTGGAAGGTGTCTTCCCCATATTTGTTTCTACAGGGAGACTTACTTGAGCTTGAGAGATTTTTCCTCCCAACCCTTGCAAGTTTATAGTTTTTGTTCCTGGGAATGTTCTTGTAGTAATGCTAACTGCAGTTTCTGTATCTATTAAATATGTATCTAATCTTACCCAAATTTGAGCATGTGGCAGTGTTCTTTTTCTTTGTACAGCTGTTAGTTCATCTGCTGTCTCTTTTACTTGTCTTTTTGATCCTTTTACACTCTCCTGTAAGTGGGAACATATATATATATATATATATATATATATATATATATATATATATATATATATATTACAAAGCTTCTAGAGTCCTGTGTTGTTCTAATGTACACAAAAACTGTTGTAAGAGAGCTGGAATGAATGTTTTTTTAACAAAATCTCTTTTATTTTGATTTGGTTTTCCCTACTCTGTAAGCTCATAAATCAAAGAAGACAGTTTAAAAATAGGACTTCATTTTTTTCCTTCAGGTATTTCTTTTCCCTTAACTTTTGTTGCTTCTGACTGACCCATTCATGAATAATAGCTAATAAAAATTGTGGCTCTCCTGTTTGTAAATTCTCACTACCTTCACTATCTGCTCGGTTTATAACATCTTCAAATCTGGGAAAATTAGGAGATACAATTAACCTTGATGCCTTAGCTTTCTCTGAGGTAGTTTTAGAATCTGACATCTCTCTTCCTTCAGAGAATGAAACAAAACTGTCAGATATTTCTTGAGACCTTTCCTCAGTAACACTTTCAAATTTCTCTTGAGACTTTTTTTCTTGATATGGTCTAGTAAATCTAAATAAATATCTGTTTCTAGATCTGGCTACAGGTACTTTTTCTGGTATAAAATCCTGGTTTAAATCTCTAATACTGTTACTTTTAAAATTCAGTTTCTCAGATCTAATAAATTCTGGTTGCAGTAACATCTGTGATGCCTTAGCCCTACCATAGGTTCATAGGTTCATAGGTTGGTACTAGGCTATCAGCCCTAGGGCCTATACAAGCCTAGCCATAACAATTCCCTGACTATTTCTTCCCACACTATTTTACTTCCCTGGACCTCTGTCTAGCAGGGTAACTGACGTGATTCCCGGGGTGAATTTCCTTTCTCCCGTCCAATTGTCAAGGTTCCTTTTGAAGAGGGCCACAGAGGCACTCTGCTTGACATGTATGGGCAATCTATTCCAGAATCTGGGGAGTCTCTGGGTCAGGAACCTATCCCTCTGGCATATTTTGTTTATTGTGATGACAAGGTTTAGATCCCTGGAGCGTGTGGCTCTGAGGGATTGGGATTTCTTTAAGTGTAGCATGTCCAACAGCTCTGGGTTTGACATGGCCTTGTATGTTAAGCAGAGATCACCTCTGAGTAGACATTATGCGACAGAGTATAGCTGGAATTTTTTAAGGCGGTCAGTGTAGGGCATCTGCTTTAGGCCTGTGATTCTTTTAGTGAGGTATTTCTGTGGCCTTTCCAGTTGTTGCAGATGTCTTGAGAGGTACATACCAAATGGGACATTGTATTCTATAATGGGTCTAATAAGGGATGGGTACAGTGGGGCAATTACCTCCTTTTTTCTGGATGAAAAGCCCTTAGTGTTGAGGTGTGCCACATAGAAGGATTTCCTGACTGTTGTGGCGATGTGGTTATTGAAGGTGAGACCACTGTCCACCTGTGTTTCTAAGTCTCTTATCACACTTTTGGTGTTTAGTGTACTGCCACCTATATGGTAATTCACAGGTACATGTTTTTTCCCAAAGGGGATAACTATACATTTCTTGGCATTGAGCTTGAGCCCATGGCTCTGGTACCAACCATCTGTTTCTGTAAGGCCCTTTTGTAGAGTATCCACATCATATGGGGATTCAATAATGGCTCCCAGTTTGCAGTCATCTACGAACTCTGTTAGCCAGAGTCCCTTAGTGTTGGCCTGTACCTCAGAGAAGTAGATGCCAAACAAGAGCGGTCCCAGGACTGAACCCTGAGGTACTCCACTTGTCACTGTCATATGAGCTGGATTTGGAGTCGGCTACTTTTACAGTGTGGGTTCTATCAGTAAGCTAGTTAGCAACCCATTGAGTGACGTAGGGATTAATGCCCAGCTTAGTAAGTTTATCTATGATCCCAGAGTGGGGGATGGTGTCAAAGATCTTGGCAAGGTCTAGATAGGCTGTGTGGACCACCTTGCCCTTGTCCATGGCCCTGGAGACTGATTCAAAGAAGTCAATCAGGTTCAGGAGGCAAGATCGGCCCATCACAAACCCAAACTGGGTGGGGTCCAGTGTTTGAAGGTTGCCAATTTCTTTGTTTAGAAGTTCCATGATAATACGCTCCATGGCCTTGCAGATAAGGCTTGTCAGACTGATGAGACGGTAGTTTCTGGGATCCAAGATGGATGCCCCCTTGTGGAGTGGGATAACTGTAGCTCTGCACCACTCAGTGGGCATGAAACCTGAGGTGAGGCTATGATTAAACATGACACTTAGGTGAGGTGCCAATTCATATTGTAGTTCATGTAGTACACAGCCCGGGATGTCATCTGGTCCCATGGATGCTGTATTCTTAGCTTTGGAGAGTGCATTTGTTACCTGTGTGGCCATTATTACCGGAATTTGGCAATCTTACACTATTGAGATGGGCCATTTAGGGGGTGAGAGGGGGGTGAAGTTGGCACTGAATCGATCTGCCAGGATATTTCATAGTTTCATAGTATAGTACTAGGCTATCTGCCCTGGGGCATTTGTAAGCCTAGCCATAGTGATGTGGCATTTGCCACCCCATGAAATGGTACAAAAATGTACAGAATAAATTTAGAATACTGTGTCTAGTAGTGACACAATGAAGGTCCCCTTATATAATAGAATTAGTTTACTGTGCCCCTGTCTAGCAGTGACACAGATGTGACCCCTGGGGTAAACTTACGATCTCCCATCCACTCATCAAGATTTCTCTTGAAGAGAGTCAGTGAGGGGCTCTGCCTAATATGAACTGGGATCTTGTTCCAAAGCATGGGAAGCCTCTGGGTTATGAATCTATCCCTCCAGCATGTCCTATTCATACTTGTGCCGAGGTTTAAGTCTTTAGCTCTCGTGGTCCTGATGGACTTGGATTTTTTGAGGTGGAGCATGTCCATAAGATCCTGATTGGACATGGCCTTGTACGTCAGGCAGAGATCACCTCTGAGCAGGCGGTATGATACTGAATAGAGCTGAAGTTTCTTTAGTCTGGTAGAATAAGACATATGTTGGAGACCCTTGATCCTCTTGGTGAGGTACTTTTGTGGTCTCTCCAGCTGTTGCAAATGCCGGGTGAGGTACATACCAAATGGGGCATTGTACTCAATCATGGGTCTGATGAGGGAGGAATGTAGGTGTACAATGACATCCTTGGATCTGGATGTGAATCCCTTCATGATGAGGTGTGCAAGGTAGAATGTTTTTCTAACCACTTTGGCAACATGGGTATCAAATGAGGGTCGCTGTCGACTTGGGTCCCTAGGTCTCTGATTACTTTTTCAGTACTCAGTGGGTTGCTGTCTATGTGATAATTTGTGGGTACTTTGTTTTTCCCAAAGGGGATGACTATACATTTTTTGGCATTTAGTTTAAGGCCGTGACTCTGGCACCAGTTGTCCGTTTCTGTGAGGCCTTTTTGTAGGATGTGTGTGTCTGCTGGTGTATCGACTATGGCGCCTAGTTTGCAGTCATCTGCAAACTTTGTCAGCCACAGCCCTCCCGTGTTTGCTTTAACATCTGAGAAATAAATGCCGAACAAGAGGGGTCCCAGGACAGATCCCTGTGGGACACCACTTGTGACTGGCTTTGAGTCTGACATTGCTCCGGCAATTTTAACTTTATGGGTTCTGTCCTTTAGCCAGTTTGCAACCCATCTAGTGACATAAGGGTTTACATTTAAGCTGTTGAGCTTATCTATGATGCCTGAGTGGGGTATTGTGTCGAAGGCCTTAGCCAAGTCCAGGTATGCTGTATGGACTGTTTTGCCCTCGTCAATGGCTCTAGTGACTGTTTCGAAAAAGTCAACCAGGTTTAAAAGGCAGGATCTGCCCTTTACAAAGCCGAACTGGGTGGGGTCAAGTGTCTGTAGGTCCCCTATGTCTCTGTTTATGAGTTCCATAATGATTCTTTCCATAGCTTTGCAGACCAGGCTGGTTAAGCTTATGGGGCAGTAGTTTCCAGAGTCTGTAGAGGCACCCCCCTTGTGGAGTGGGACCACTGTTGCTGTACGCCAGTGTACAGGAACATATCCCGAAGTAAGGCTAAGGTTAAATAGCATTTTTATGTGTGGATTTAGCTCCTCCTGGAGTTCACGTAACACGCAACCCGGGATACCGTCAGGTCCCATTGATGCTGTCTTTTTTGCTTTGTTTAGGGCGGTTCTCACTTGGACATCTGAGATGACAGGGAGATTACATTCAGCTGGGATAAGTATTTCTTCTTTTGGGGGTGAAGGAGGGGAGAAATTTGCACTGAACCTGTCAGCCAGAATGTTGGCAATATCTGTGGGTTCAGTGTATTTTTTATTGTTGTGAATCAACTCTGAGCATATCTGAGGGTTTCTGCCCAGGTTTCTAATATAGCTGAAGAAGGCTTTGTGGTTATCTTTAGTGTCCTTAGCGATTTTTCTCTCAAAGTTGGCCTTGGATGTTTTTATGAGAGAACGTAGTTTTCTGCTAGTGTTGATCAGAGATGTCTTCCCTTCATGGGATTTTGCTCTGACGTGCAGTAGCTTCCTTCTTTTGTTATACAATTTGTTTATGGCTGAGGTCCACCAGACAGGACGCTTACCTTTGGTGGAGAGGGACTTGGATTTGTTTGGGATTGCATGATCCATGCATTCTTGGAGATGTCCATAGAAAGCATTTGTGAAGGATTCGGCATTGTGGGATGTGGTATCCACTGGCACAGTGGGCTTAAAGGATACCATCTCAGTCATAAGAAGAGTGAAGTCTGCTTTTGAGAAGTTTTTCACTGTGGTCTTTTGTGCTGGGGGTGGAGGTGGGATATGTATAGCCAGGGTGATTAGTTTGTGGTCAGATCTCACTAGTGAGGGGTATACTTCCGGTGTGGAGCATTTTGTCCCCATGTTTGTGATGATCAGGTCTAGTATATTATCCCCCTAGTGGGAGAGGTGACTAATTGTTCCAGTGCAATTTGAATTTATGAATTCCAGGAACCTTTGGGCTAGGGTATTAGGGCTAGAATAATGTACCCAATCTATGTTTGGGTAGTTGAAGTCTCCCAGTATGATGGTATTTTGTGATACATTCATATCCTCCAATGTCTTCAGGAAGGCTGAGTGGAGATCTTGAGATTGGGAGGGTGGTCTGTAACATGCTACCAGTTGTATAGCAGTTTTGCCTATGGTTAGTTGCACCTGTATGGTCCCTGATGCTTCATGTGTTGCTACTAACCTGGAGGTGTGGGTGTCCTTGATGAATATGGACACTCCCCCTCCCTTTGTGGTTCGGCCCGGGTTTTGGGGCCGAAAAGCATGATACGCGGTATAGCCTGGTAATGTTGGGGTGCTCTCAGGAGCCTTGAACCAGGTTTCAGTTACTGCACAGACGTCAATGTTCTCCATGCTGAGGAGTGCATCAAGTGCCTGCATCTTGAGATTTAGACTTCTGGCGTTGAGCAGCATTACCCTTAGTTTTTTTCCATTATTGTTTTCTAAGGAGGTGGGTTTGTCTTTTGAGCCTTGCCTAAAAAAGGCACTATGGGGGTGGCAAGAGCCTTAGCCAATATCCAGAAGCCCAGTGGTGACAGGTGTAAGCCATCCCTTGCGAAGCAGCGTGGCTTGTCCAACATGTTATCCCAGGCAGACAGACATTGGATCCCCTTAGAATGACACCAGTACTTGAGCCAATTGTTAAAGCTGATCATCTTGTCTTTGTATTGTGGTATCATTCTTGATGTGGGCAAGATGCTGCTCAGGGTCAGGGTCATACCAGCCTGGGCTACATAATCGGAGAGCTCCTCTATGTCTCTTTTCTTGTAGTCCAGGGAGGTACGTCTCAGGTTATTCACACCAGCATGGACAATGACGGAGTCATATTTGTACTTGCTTTGGAGTGACTTGAGTGCGTGTGTTATGTGGCGGATCCTAGCTCCCGATAGACAGCTCACAGTCACCTTCTCCTTGTTCAGCCTGGTCAGCGGGACATCAGTGTGTCTGACTATAGAGTCACCTATTACTAGTGTATCAGGCAAGGTGTTTGGCCTTAAGGGCTGTGATTGGTTGACACACTGATTTACTGAAATATGTGTTGCATGTGTTTTGTTTTGAGGTGGTGGATTTTTGGGTGTCTGCTTTGGGAGCCTCTGCTGTTTTGGTAAGTTTTTTATTAGAGCCTCCGAGTATGTCTTTGTGTTTTTATGTGTTTGGTTTGCAGTTGTGGTAGGTCTATGTGGGACTGGGATTGTTGTGTGTGTGGTTGCCATCTCCTCCTGTCTGGTCATGCCAGCCCTGAGTTGAGAGAGTTCAGCCTCCAGTTTGGCTATATAGTTGCATCTCTCACATGTATTTGTGTTTGTTGGGAGGAGGAGAGGGTTGTCTGTGTACATGAGACAATTGTAGCATTGTCTCAAGATATCCAGATTGACCAGCTGAACTGGAGAAGATGCCAGTAATCTACCACTCGACATGCTAGAACTGTATAAGGGAGTGCTGTACCTTTAAGGGAAGTGGATATTCACAGAGGTGGTAAGTAGATGTAGTGCTTTACTTAGTACGAGAGTGCTTACTTAGTACAGAAGTATTGATAACAAGTGCTAGGCTTATAATATAGTAAGTAGTCTGGTTATACTAAGAGTAGAGCTTCCTTAAGGGAAAATTTGAAGAGCAGACTTGGCGGAGCCAGAAAAGTTTAACCGCGCTATGCTATGCGCACAATCGCAAAAGCCGCGGCAAACGCGGATTTTAAACAGTGAACTACAAAAGAGCTAGAAATGGTCCAAAACAACCAGTTACTACAGCTTCTTGTGCTGAGGTCACTTCCTACAGGGACAGGTAGGCTGCTCAAGGCTCCCCACTCCCACTGGTGAGCAAAGAAACTTCCTTCTATCCAAGTAAGGTAATGGACAACACAGGAACTACACCACAGCCCAGAATACAGCAATGCCTGTAAACTGGTCTAAACTAGTCGAGGAAGGCGGGAAAACAAGGATTATTTTTTGTTTTTTTTTTTGGTAGAAACACACAGAAAATGCAGGAACAGTGATAAATTAGTTACACAGGCTAGCACACTTTAGTGGGCAGCCTCCACAGTTAAATTAAACAAACAAACAGCAAACTTTCGATCAAATTCGACTAAAATGTAACTTTAAGTGCAGATTTTAAAATAATGCAGCAAACAGTTAAAAACAGTTCAAGCTAGTTCAGGGTAAGCTACAGAAGCTATTCCAAGTGAAAAAAAGCAAATATACTTAAATTCAGAAAGTGGTCGCTTTTCTGAGTTCCCTGCTGCTAGGACCACTCTGCAGACCCACGAGGAGCTTGTCTGAGTAGTATAGCCAGAAAGAAATGCCCAGAGGCGGATTTTAAACAGTGAACTACAAAAGAGCTAGAAATGGTCCAAAACAACCAATTACTACAGCTTCTTGTGCTGAGGTCACTTCCTACAGGGACAGGTAGGCTGCTCAAGGCTCCCCACTCCCACTGGTGAGCAAAGAACCTTCCTTCTATCCAAGTAAGGTAATGGACAATACAGGAACTACACCACAGCCCAGAATACAGCAATGCCTGTAAACTGGTCTAAACTAGTCGAGGAAGGCAGGAAAACAAGGATTATTTTTTTGTTTTTTTGTTTTTTGGTAGAAACACACAGAAAATGCAGGAACAGTGATAAATTAGTTACACAGGCTAGCACACTTTAGTGGGCAGCCTCCACAGTTAAATTAAACAAACAAACAGCAAACTTTCGATCAAATTTGACTAAAATGTAACTTTAAGTGCAGATTTTAAAATAATGCAGCAAACAGTTAAAAAACAGTTCAAGCTAGTTCAGGGTAAGCTACAGAAGCTATTCCAAGTGAAAAAAAAGCAAAGATACTTAAATCCAGAAAGTGGTCGCTTTTCTGAGTTCCCTGCTGCTAGGACCACTCTGCAGACCCACGAGGAGCTTGTCTGAGTAGTATAGCCTGCAATATCCTTGGGATCAGTATATTTAATGCCAATCTGTTTTAGCTCAGAGCAGATCTGAGCATTGCCATTTATATTCTTGACATCGTTATAGAATGCCTTGTGGTTGTCTTTGGAATCTTTGGCAATTTTATTTTCACAACTAGCTTTGGAGGATTTTATGAGGGATCTCAGTTTCTTACTGAGGCTGGTAAGGGAGTTTTTTGCATCCTGGAATTTTCCTCTTTTCTGCAACAGTTTCTTCCTTTTGTTGTAAAGTTTGTTTATGGCAGGGGACCACCAGATTTGCTTCCTTTTTTTGGATGAGAGCATCTTGGTTCTATTTGGGATGGCACGATTCATGCATGAGTGGATGTGCTCGTACAGTGCCTTAGTGTAGGATTCAGCAGTTGAACTTTCAGTTCCCATCTGCATGTTTGTCATGAAGTTTGTCACTTCTGACTTGAGTAGCATAGTTGGCTTTGTTGAAGTTTTTTTATGGAGGTTTCCTTACTGGGGGGTGGGGGTGGGATGTGGATGTTAAGGGTGATTAGCTT